>NC_058412.1:38290877-38451830 GCF_002201575.2 Neomonachus schauinslandi
TTTTTTTTAAAGATTTTATTTATTTATTTGAGACAGAGAGAATGAGATACAGAGAGCATGAGAGGGAGGAGGGTCAGAGGGAGAAGCAGACTCCCTGCCGAGCAGGGAGCCCGATGCGGGACTCGATCCAGGGACTCCAGGATCATGACCTGAGCCGAAGGCAGTCGCTTAACCAACTGAGCCACCCAGGCGCCCGTCCTTATTCTCTTAAACACTTAATCTCAGGGACAGTTTGTTTCAATTTTGCCCTTCTTTTTAAGAAGATTCCCAATTCCTCTATAGTCCTGGTTCACCCACTCGTTTCCAATATCCTCAAGTGAGGACATATTGTACTCTTCCTCCTGAAGAATACCTGTGTTGGAACTGCATATAAACTTTTGCTAGCAACAAACATAAAACAGATAACAGAAAATGATGTTACCACCCTAAGTATTTCTTCCCTTTTGGCCTTTATAGTCCACTGAACTATCTTCTGTGTCCTTTCCACCGGGTACCTCTTTCCATTTTCAATTAGCTTCTTTTTAATAGAGTAGCTCCTTCACCACCACACTTAGTGCATGGGCACAGTGAGTTAAAAATGCATGCCTTCACTTACCTCTTCTGCCTTTTCAGAATTAAGAACCACCCTGAACAAAACGAACAAAAATAAAAACAAAAACTCAAACTCTGGGAAAAAAAATCCAACTTGTTCAAACTTTGATTCCTTTTCTCCAATGGTATATCTATCAGAGCTTTCTTTCTTCTGTGGCTCTATGTGGCTATTAAAAAAAAAATGCCTGGGTCAGCAAGACTGCCCACCTATAGGAAGCCAAAACTAAAAACAAAACAGACATCAGAAACTGCTTAATCATTGTCACCCCCATTTCCAGTGGTAGCAAGGCTCTCTGATCAGGTATTACAGCTTGCTCCCTTCATTTTCATTTTCTAAAACCTTTCTCCATGAATAAACTGTTTTCTTCACTGATACTACAATTTCTCTAAGTCTGGCAAGCATTTTCCTCTCCTTAGAGCCACTGTTCACACCACAAAGAGACCACAATGGCAAGCTCATCCCACACCCCTCTGTGGTTTTTTATTTCTAGCCCCACCTAATCACTAGGCTTGGAGAGGGGGTGTCCTCTCATTTTTCAACAGCCTGTCTGATACTGTTCATGGCCTGTCTAATCTAAAATCTTTCTGTGGTCTAAACTAACAAAATCTTTCTCTTTCTTCTGTGAAAAATTCTTTTAACTTCACTCTCTCTCTTTCTCATAACCATTCAGTCATTTTCTGTTCCCTCATAGCATTCTACTGAGGCTTTCCAAACAGAACTGCAAATTCTTCTAAAGGAGTGCTAGGAGGCCCCTGGGCCTGCTTCTCAGTGTTGAAAAACCAGGTTTCCAAGTCTGCAAAGTTCTAAGTCAGATCCTAGGCTGTGGCAAATCCACCAAGGTAACACTGCTCTTTGAAACACCTTTAGGAAGGCAACCAACTGGCTTCTGAAGACAGCACTTTCAAAATGTCAATAACTGGCACATACCTGCAAGGACAGTTTCTACTCTTCTAGTATTTCTCCATCTCTCTGTATTAAGTTACTATTAATCTCTCGTTGAACTAGTTACTTTTGGCTTTACTTCTATCTACCACATGAAGGAGGGGGTCATGTCTGTTCAAAGTTCTCCTTCAAACTATTCCATCATTTATTGAAGTATGCAATAAGCTATCTAAGGAAGTACCATGCTAGGTGCCAAAAAGAACTTAAAAAATAGATAAAGCAATCTGGATGAGAAGAAAAATCTGTACACAAACTCAGAAATATAAAGGGCAGGAACAAAAGAGTAGGCTGTGTCCTAACTAGAGCTGTGTATATAATTAGCTGTTCTGCCACTTCTCTCTGCCTTCTGCCTTAGCACCATTCTTTTCTGCCTTCTTTCCACTGTCTACTACTTGTAAATGATAGTTAATGCTCTCCAAAGTTCCTTCCATGTTCTCTATCCATACTAATTTTTGTGGTTGGCCTCTGCCTCCTCAACTGTTCAGGCTGCCTGGAGGAACTGATGCAGCCCCTCATGGGGGTTCCAAGACACAGCCTCCCAGCATGTGCAAATAGAAGGTGCCACACGACTGAAAGATACTCTCTGCCTTGTATCCAAACCAGATTTCTCCAAACTGATGTCCCATATTTTTCAACTTTTGCTACAAGCTGAATGAAGTGAATTCTCTGTACCTTGCACATTAAGGATGCTGAGGAAATACCTGCTTTGTATCTACCAGGAATAGGCAAGAACTGGAAAAGTTTGAGTTGCTGTAACAGACATTTCTATTAAGCTATCATTTCAAAACTTCGGTTCTGCAGAACTCCAGTTTTGTGGGTTTTAGTGTTTTAGGGGGATGGGGACAAGAACAAGGATTCTTTGGTCAAATATGCATGGGAAACAAGAGTTCGGCAAAGTTAAATGAGTTTCTTTACTGATGGCCCCTGGAATGTGCTTACTCTTGGAGAAGAGTATTTGGGGGACATCATGTGAAGCGTTTTCATGTGACCTTTTGACTCCACATCCTTTTCTTCCACAAAGCACTTCCAAGCCTTGATCCCTCCTCTATAAAATGAGTACTTATTTCACAGGGTTATAATGAGGATTTAGTAAGTGAATACATGTAAAATGCTGAAAACAATGCTAGGTATATAATAAGCACTCAAGAAGAGTTAACTATAATTGCCGCTATATTCCCCTATACTGATACTATTTAATATGCCAATATTCCCAGAAGAGTGAAATTTTGAAAAATTTTTTACTTTGTAGTAATTCCCACTGTTACTACACCAAGTGGACAGAATGAGCCCTCCCTTTGCCTGAGAGGCACTGCTTGAGACTACAAATAACAGAAAACATTTATAGAAAAATTGATATATATGATATAGTTATCAGTAAGAAACAGATCTTACAGAAAAAGCACAAAGTGAAAAGGGTGTTGTAAATTTTCTTCATTCCAAAAGAAAGAGCCTTCAGTACAGTCTCTGGCACACAGTAAGCACTCAACGAAGTTGGATGAGAAGCCTGAGAAATTAATGGATAAATGACTATTTCCTTGAACAGCTCAAATATTATTTCCAAATCACTATAAAACAACTGGGAAACCCATACATTTCTCTATTTAGGCTCCCTCGCTCTTCTCTGTAGATGTTTAATCATATAGGTAAAATATGAAAGTAGACAGAAGAGTGGTTGCTATATTCTGTTTAAGAGTTATTAGTGGTACTTGGCAATTTAATCTCCCAATGTGTGAAAATCTAACATTTGCTAAAAATAAATAAATAAATAAATAAACAGACTGTAAAGGTAATGTGCGCCATACACAATGGTACTATTTGATGTCTTTTAAAGATACAGTACCTACCTGCCTCATATTTATAATTTATACAGGAATTTATCATTTATAAACTTACACAGGAATCTATCTCTCCATGTTCATCTGAGCTAGTTTCAGAACTTTGAAAATTTTTTAAAAAACTGATAAATGATCAGAAAAAAAACTAAGCTATGAAGAATTAAATTGGTTAATGGAAGAAAAAATTGGTGCATTTTATAAAAATCAACAAGAATCTTCCCAACTATTTTTTTTTTTTTCCCTGAAAACAATGATCTCAAATACTTCCAATTTTAAAGTACCAGAATTCTATGGCTAGAACCTCACACCAGTATCACTGTTTCTATCATCCAGTTTCTTCCCTTTATTTTATGAGCTTTTCTTTCTTTCTTTTTAAAACCTGGTAATCCTCACATTAAAAAATTCTAGGACAGGGGTCGGCAAATTATGGCCAAGGTCCAAATATGGCTTGCTGCCCATATTGTACACCAGATGGCCAAGATGGTTTTTTTGTTTTCTCTTTTTTTTTTACATTTTTAAAGGGCTATAAAATAAATCGAAGAAGAATATTCGATAGAGACCTTATATGGCTAGCAAAACCTAAAATATTTACTCTGACCCTTTACAAAAAACTTTGCTGTTCCTGCTCTAGGGTATTATTTATCACAGCTTACTCAGTAATTCAAGATAATTTATTATCAATGATAAGTTCACAGTGAATCAATACATTTTATGGTGGTAATTAGCACAGAACTCCTTCGTAACAATATTTGTGTCTTCATGCCTACCATTTAGTTCCAATAACCAACTAAGTTGTTTTTTTAGAATGCTAGCAAAGAACCCCACACAGTATGGAAATTCAAATATCAAACTCAGACCACCTGAACAATAGTACTTCAGTTATAATGCTAGTCTAAAGTAGTGGAATAGCCTGGATATAGGAAACGCTTTTTCTCTCTTGAGAATTCAGATCAACTGATAAGCAAAGAAAGCTCAAACCATTTTATCCTCTTTGTACATCCCCCGTTCTTACTTAAGTTAAAAGGAAGAAAATAATTCTTCCTTGCTTTCTCTGAAGTCTACCCCAGGTGAGAGGTACAGATGTATATGTGTGTGTGTGTGTATATATCAAAATCTCAAATGTGTTTTCTAATTAGGTTTCCTTATAGAGAGTTCTCCCCAAATATTTGAAAGAAAACAAACACAGAAACTTACTCCAGAGCAGGTCTCAGAACTCTGACTTTTAATGCTTCTAATATTCGATTTAACTCCACAAATGGTTCTTTCTGACTTGGGTCTACAGAAAGACCGGATTCCTGACAAAAATAGAATGAACATTTGTTAGCAGTAATAAGGTAAAGAGATATGATAAAAAACATATTCTAAATTATAAAATATGGGTCAATCCATTAAAAATAATTTCTAACATGTATTTCTATGGTGCAGACTGATGACTGAGCCCTACTATCATTCTTTCTAATAGTAGTAGAATCCCTTTGTATTCCATACAGTTATGTACCCGGCTCTGTATGGAAGAGTTGTACTCAACTTTAGCAGAGAATGTACAACTCAACTTTGTGAGTTGTAAATTCTGGCCAGTGAAACAGACACATATACTCTTTGCCCCTTTCTGGAATACCAAAAGGTGTAGCTAGAGTTCTGACTGCTATCCTGGACCATAAGGACAGGGACACCTTAGAAACAGCAGAGCTACAAGGAAGCTAGGTCCCTAAAAGCCTCATGGAGCATAGCTACTATATCTGCTGTGGATGGCTTACCACCTCCTAATTCTGTGCAAGAGACATAAACTTCATTTTTTTTTTTTTTAAAGCACTGGTATTTTGGGTCTTTGTTACTTATAAATAAGCTTAATCCTAACTGACATAACTGCCTTTAGGAAATTTATACAGACACACACAAAATTCCCATAAGGAACAGAGAAAGACCCGAGTTACTGTTTTTCTGAATTGTTTAAAATAGAAGGGGTGCCTGGCTGGCTCAGTCGGTAGAGCATGCAACTCTTGATCTTGGGGTTGTGAGTTCGAGACCCACATGGGGTGTAGAGATTACTTAAAAATAAAATCTTTTAAAAAATAAAAAATAAATAAAATAGAAAAGGCTTAGGTTAGAGGTCTGGTTTACAGACTGGCTTTAAACTATTTAATCTTTATAGTCCTTCATTTTTCTAAACAGAAAACACAATAGCACATGGTGGCTTAGAATACAGTTTGAAGACGTCAATTTGGGACTGAATCCTAGTTCCTTCACGAAGGAACTTGTATGGCCTTGGGCAAACCACTTCTCCAGACCTCAGCTTCCTTATCTATAGAATGGAAGCAATTTCTAGCAATTTCTATCTCACAGGATTGCAGTGAGGAATAAAGGCAGGGGTTGGCTTGTGGACTCAACACATGACAGTTGGCACCATCACAACTAGGTGATACTGGTGGACTATTCTGAGAGCCCCAACCTTATGTCTACTAGCAATAAAAGACAAAAGCTGCTCACCTGAAGTAAATTTTAGCTTAAAACTCATCTGATAAACAAAATGCTACAAGTTGGGCCAGATTCTTCTCTGCTATCCTACCTTCCCTATTAAAAGAGGAAATGGAGAAAGTAGTATCACTTTTGACCCCTTGGTTGATGACCTGGGACCAATGCGATGTGGCAGGGATAAGGAAAAAACAATTCAAATAAGAAGTTCTAGAATTGTAGTTTTCACCAAAAAAAAAGACCTCCTAGTACAATGAGGTCAGCCCTGATATTAAAAATCTCTCTACGGCCAGCAGAAGATTCAAAGACCCCAAGGAGCCCCCTCGTTTTCTGCTGCATGTCCTCACACACCGGCACACTGTTACCTGGCAGAGCTCTTCAGCTACATCCAGCATTCCTTGTCGAAAGAAGTGCTCCACCATCACCTCATTGAGGAGCCTCTGACTGTCTGCCTGCCAGCAGCCGTCTATTCCCACACTGCTAATGTCAGAATCAAAATTCTGAAAAAAAAAGAAAACGGATCAGGAATTGGCTAGGATAGATCACTTTATAGGATTTTCACCCCACCTAACAGAAAGAGTGCCCTTCATTTTGCTCAAATATCCACAGTAAGGACCCAATTCAAATCATCTGCAGCCTATGAAAGAAGTCGTTTTTCCACTGCTCCGTTCTAAAACTTGTCACTCTCGTTTATTGATTATTGCTAGAAGAGTAAATGAGTACATTTTCAGAGGGTATTTTGGGAAAATACATTTAATAATTTCAAATAAATTTATTTCTACACGATATAGCAATATTTTCAGGTGTACAGTGCTACCTAGAAAAACATATTCAATGCAGCATTGTCTAATTGGAAAAGAGAGAAAACCCATACGCCCAACACAGGATTAAATAATCATGGCACAGCCCAACAACTGCTGTGCCAAGGTAGGGGTTGGGGGTGGGAGAATGGCCAGGTAATGAAGAGAGCAGGCTCTGAGGCCAATCTACCTGGGTTTGAATCCTGGTTCTCTTACTAGCTGTGTGATCTTGGCCAAATCAGTCAAGGTCTTTGAGCCTTAGCTTCCTTATCTTAAGTGGAGAAAATAAAAGCACCTTCCTATGATGGGCTGCATCTTCTTAAAATTCCCATGTTGAAGTCCTAATTCCCAGTACCTCATTAAATTAAGATGAGGTCATTATGGTGGGCCCTAATCCAATAGGATTGGTATCCTTATAAAAAGAGGAAATTAGGACACAGGTAAGTACAGAGGAAACACCCATGTGTTAGGGACTGAATGTCTGTATGTGTCCCCCCCCCCCCCCCACCCCTCCCAAATTCCTACACTGAAGCCCTAACCACCAATGTGGCTGTATTTGGAGATGGTCTGCGAGGAGGAGATAAAGGTTAAATGAAGTCATAAAGGTGGGGCCCTAATCCAATACCACTGGTGCTCTTATAAGACAAGGGAAAAACACCAGCGTGTTCTCTGTCTCTCCACCCTGTGAGGACACAGTGAGAAGGCAGTCATCTATAAGCCAGGAAGGAGGTTGTCTGCCCTCAATAGGAAATGAGTTGGCCAGCGCCTTGATCTTGGACTTCCCAATCTCCAGAACTGTAAGAAAAATAAGTTTCTTTGTTTAAACAACCTAGTCTATGGTATTTTGTCTTGGCACTTCAAACAGATGAAGACCCCATGTGAAGATCCCAGGAGAAGGTGGCTATCTACCAGCCAAGAAGACAGGCCTCAGCAGAAACCAACCCTGCCAGCACCTATCTTGAACTTCTAGTCTCCAGAGCTGTGGAAAAATAAAGGTCTGTTTAAGCCACCCAGTCTGTGGCATTTTGTTATAGGAGCCCTAGCAAATTAATATACTCCTTTATTGGTTAAATGAAATGGTAGTTGCTAATATTCTAATATTACTATTCATAATGAAAAAATGAGGTTCATTACTATATATCTACTAATATGGAAAAATGGCCATGACACCTTAAGTGAAAAAAGCAAGTTTTACAAAATTATGACCCCATTTTTGTTTTTTAAAAAAGGAATACTTGCAAATGCTTAGGAAAAAAATCCAAAAGAATATACATTAAAGTATTAGCAGAGATTATCACTGGAGAGTACCACTCTCCACAAAAAGAGCAAATATTCCTTTTATGATAAACTAAAAGATTTTCTTAAAACACACATTAAGAGTTCCAGTTCTGGGTAAGATTTACATGTAAGCACATTCCACCCTGTCTATCCCACTGAATGCAGTTATAAAATCAGCAGAGTGAAGGCAGCAGCCATTTGAGGACACTAAAAAGTGATTCTAGATCTTCCTCCACTTATGATGGGTTAAATCCTGATAAACATAACATAAACTGAAAATAACATGAACTGAAAATGAATTTAGTATACCTAACCTACCAAACATCATAGCTTAGCCTAGCCTATCTTACACATGCTCAGATGCTTACATTAGCCTATAGTTGGGTAAAATCATCAACACAAAGCCCATTTTATAACAAAGTATTGACTATCTCATGTAATTTACTCAATACAGTAATGAAAGTGAAAACCAGAATGGTGATACGAGCATTAAAACGCTTCTAAGTGTACTGGTCGTTCACCCTCGTGATCGTGTAGCTGACGGGGAGCTGCAGCTCAGTGCTGCTGCCCAGGATTCACAAGAGTAACATACAGCATAGTGCTGCCAGCCCTGGAAAAGATAAAAATTCAAAAGTCCAAGTACAGTTTCTACCGGAAGCATATCGCTTTCACACCATCATAAAGTAAAACAAAATTGTAAGTCAAATCATCCTAAGTCAGGAACCATCGACAGTAGTAAGTGGACTGGGAAGAGGGTCACAGAACTAGTGGTGAGTTTACTACTTTTCTCCCTCCAATACCTCTCAGCCTGGATGCGATACAGCCAAAACACAGAACTAGGCATCCAGAATGTGGACACAGTGTTCAGGGGAAGCCCTCTAGTTCCAGCATGAGAAACAGGAATGGGTTTCTCCTATCACCCAGAGAGGAAGAGAAATCACATGTATTTTCCCTCCATTTTCTTGCACCTCTAGTTCAAGGCAGTCTGATGGTACATTACTTTTCCAATGCAACTTAAATCAACACAATTTTATTATCTCACAGCTTGACAGATCAGAAGTCCAATAGGCTCACACCGTTTCTCTGCTCCAGGTCCCACAAAGCTGAAATCAAGGTGTCAGTGACCTAGGCTCTTATCTGGGAGAATACAAGATGAATCTGCTTCCAGGCTCATTCAGGTTGCAGAATAAAGTTCCATGCAGTTTTAAGACCATGGTCCTTGTTTCCTAATTGGCTGTAGGGGTTGTTCTCAGCTTCTAGAAGCCACTCATATTCCCTGGCTCATGGCCCCCTCTATGTTCAAAAGCCAACAACAGAGGTGACATCCCTCACACTCTTGAATCTGTTTTTTCTCTTTCTACCAACCTCCACTGCTTTTACGGGCTCCTGTAAAATTATACCAGGCTCACCTAGATAATCTCCCCATTTTAAGGTCGACTGCTTAGTAACCTTAATTATACCTGTGAAATCCCTTCAAAGCAGTACCTAGATAAATGTCTGAATAACCAGGGATCAAGAATCTTGGGAGGGTATTTTTAGAATTTTGCCTACTACAGCAGGCAACCTAAAACTCTGGCAGAGGGGGTCCTTTCTCTCCAATCAGAGGAGCTGTGGTCCCAAGAAGGGGCAAAAACCTCTATTGCATCTTTGCTTTCTGTCCTTCCACCACCTAGCCCCAGATACAGGCATAGTCATAGTAAGTGTACAGAAGAGTAGAGTAAAACAAAGCCCCAGTTTTCTGGCCAAATGGCCAAAAATGTGGCCCCAGAGAACCATATAGTCCCATTGAGATCATAGAGAGGGAAGAATCAGAAAAGTGACCCCTTAAAGTTGTTTATGAACTCCTAGGCTCATTCTCCAGTTGCACATGCAAGGGCCGACCCTAAGCAACATACCAGACTTTAAAAACTGAACTAGGGGACAGAACTAGATTCCAGGTCCCAGAATGGCCACTGGTTGGCAGACAAATAAGACATATCTGAATAGTTCTGACATTGAAACCACAACTCAGAGAACACTGATCAGAACTTGTAGCCTGAACTCAACCAGGTTGACTGCTAAAACAGAAATATCAACATTCTCCATAGAATTTAAACAAGACCCAGAGTCTTGTAACATAATACAGTTGACCCTTGAGCAATCTGGGTTTGAACTGCACAGATCCACTTATACATGATTTTTTTTTCTGATAAATACACCACAGTACTGTATATGTATTTCCTCTTCCTTGTGATTTTAGTAACATTTTCTTTTCTCTAGCTTAATTTATTATAAGAATTATAAGTATATAACACATATACAAAATACGTGTTTATCAACTGTTCATGTTATCAGTAAGGCTTCCACCCAACAGTAAGTTATCAGTAGTTAAGTTTTGGGGGAGTCAAAAGTTGTATGTAGATTTTCAACTGTGCAGGGTGTTGTTCCAGGGTCAACTGTATTAAAAATGTCCAGGATACAATCCAAAATCATCTGGCATACAAAGAACCAAGAAAATCTAAACTCACATGGGAATAGATGGTTCAGCAGACATCAATGCCAAAATGACAAAGGTACTGAAGTTATCAAACACTTTAAAGTTATAAAACTGCTTTATAAAGGAAGAGTAAACACTTTCGAACAAAACACAGAAAGTCCTATCAAAGAAACAGAAGACACAGTAATCAAAATAAAAAACTCACTGAATGGACTCAATATCAGAATGGAGGTGCCAACACAAAAAGTCAGTAAATATCAACAGAAATTATCTAATCTAAACAATAAAAAAGACTGGAAAAAATGAACAGAGCCTCAGAGACCTGTGGGACAACAAGACATCTAATATGTATGTCATCCG
Organism: Neomonachus schauinslandi; assembly: GCF_002201575.2. Taxonomy (NCBI): domain Eukaryota; kingdom Metazoa; phylum Chordata; class Mammalia; order Carnivora; family Phocidae; genus Neomonachus; species Neomonachus schauinslandi. The sequence goes on from NC_058412.1 coordinate 38,301,633, forward strand.
AGTACCAGAAGAAGAGAGAGTAATGGAGAAAAAAATGAATACTTCCTGAACTTAGCAAAAGACGTAAATCTACAGATTCAAGAAGCTCAGCAAACTCGTAAAAGGATAAACTCAAAGAAATCCACACCCAGACACCTTACAATCAAATGGCTGAAAACTAAAGACAAAGAAAAAAATCTTGAAAGTGGCTAGAGAAAAGTGATGCATTGCTTACAGAATTCTCCACAGAAACCATGGTGACTAGAAAGAAGTCACTCAACATTTTTCATGTACTAAAAGAATGATCATCCCAGAATTTTATGTCAAGTAAAAATATCCTGTACAAACGAAGATGAAATAAAAACATTCTCAGACGAAAGAAAGCTGAATTTGTTGCCAGAAGACCTGCTCTAAAAGAACTGTTGTAAATTCTTGAGATAGAAAGGAAATGATACCAAAAGTAAATTCTGAACATCAAGAGTGAAGAAAGAACAAGTCTACCTTGCGGTCTAAAAGCTTTCCCTAACCAGATACCACCTCACACCTGTCAGAATGGCTAATATTAACGACACAAGAAACAAAAGATGATGGCGAGGATGCGGAGAAACGGGGACCCTCTTACACTGCTGGTGGGAATGCAAACTGGTACAGCCACTATGGAGAACCATTTGGAGGTTTCTTAAGAAGTTAAAAATAGAAGTACCCTACAACCCAGCAATTGCACTACTAGGTATTTACCCAAAGGATACAAAAATACAGATTCAAAGGGGTATGTGCACCCTGATGTGTATAGCAGCATTATCAACAATAGCCAAACTATGGAGAGAGCCCAAGTGTGACTGTTGAATGGATAAAGAAGATGTGGTATATATACATAATGGAGTATTACTCAGCCACCAAAAAGAATGAAATCTTGCCATTTGCAACAACATGATGGAGCTAGAGTGTATTGTGCCTAGTGAAATAAGTCAGAAAAAGACAAATACCATCTGATCTCACTCATATGTGGACTTTAAGAAAACAGATGAACATTTGGAAGGGGGAAAAGAAAAAAAAGGAAAGAGGGAAACAAGCCATAAGTGACTTTTTTTTTAAAGATTTTATTTATTTGAGAAAGAATGAGAGACAGAGAGCACGAGAGGGAAGAGGGTCAGAGGGAGAAGCAGACTCCCCGCTGAGCAGGGAGGCTGATGCAGGACTCGATCCCGGGACTCCAGGATCATGACCTGAGCCGAAGGCAGTCGCTTAACCAACTGAGCCACCCAGGCACCCATAAGTGACTCTAAATGACAGAGAACAGAGTGAAGGTTGATGGAGGGAGGTGAGGGGGGGGATGGGCTAGATAGGTGATGGGTATTGAAGACGGCACTTACGATGAGCACTGGGTGTCATATATAAGTGATGAATCACTGAATTCTACTCCAGAAATCAATAGTGCACTATATGTTAACTAATAAAATTTAAATAAAATAAAATAAAAAATAAAAGCTTTCCCTAACGAATTTTACTTTCACTCCCTAAATCTTACATAGGCATTACCCCCCAATAAACCTCTTGCATTTTTTTAAGCACATAAATTTAATTAGACAAGATCATTTAGATTTAACTGAAATTACAATCCTAGGCAATCGCTGCTTAACTCAGACCAAGTAACATAGGATTATTTTATAGCACATACAAGAACAGGCAGAAACTGCTAAGCACCCACCATTTACAATGACCACAATGCAGGAGTTTTCCTCTCCAACACTGAGCACATTTTTCTTTAAAGAGCTATCTACCCTTATTTTGGATGTCAATCCAATAGCCTAAAACAAAACACATACATTAAGACTCAGAATTACTTGGACAAAAACCAAAAATGAACAAGCAAAATTACCGTCAGAATCTTAAATTTTATTTACTTGCTTTTTATAGACCTCTTTCTTGGTCTAGTACTTAACCTAAAGAATACTAATAATACCAAGTACCTAGATGCTAAAGCAATAGCTACCACACAAATACTAAATAGGCTGTCCCTAGCACTGAAGAAAAAGCCACAACTGCTTGCATAAGGCTAATTTCAAATCAGATTATCAGATTCTGCCTGTTGAGAGATGACTTTATAACAGTTCACCAATGCTTTTGAGTAGATTATTGTATCTCTATGCCATCTATGACCACTACAACGCTGGAAGTGGAGATGGTGCTACTCTGTTCCTCTTCCAGACTAGAGCAGAGGCCATACGGGTGATGATGTCATAGACACTGTCCCATATTTTCTGCCCCAGACAAATGGCCATTCAAATGAATAAAGGAATGGGTATCTGAAAATGACACAATTTATAACAAACTCCAGCATCTGCCTGTATTTCTCTCAATGTCTAAGTGTACCCTATAAGCAAGAATCATTGAGACTATGTAAGAAAGATTCCTCACTGATCTAGTGACCTCATTCAATCCAAACATAGCCTTCAGATTTCTACTTATTCATTTAATAATTATACTCCAATCCCATCAACCCCAACAAATTTATAAGGTTCCTGTTCTGCAGGAAAGAAATGAAACAACTTTGGAAGACACAACGGTCATCTCAAAGGACAGAGCATGTTAAAAGAGACTATTTTATTTGGCAGTATCGACTAAGTCCAAATTTTAATAGCTACCATAAGATAACTGCTCAAAAAAAGAATTCCTTCAAATCTTCCCTTAATATACATAAAAAAGTTAATTTTGATCATCTGAAAATGTTAAAATGTAAGAGTTTTTTAAACAAATTCAAACAATTTTGCTACGCTCCTCACATACCTTTATTTCCATAAGGTATACCCTAGTCACTGCTATATGGGTAAGGAAAAAATCAAACACCCTTACGCTCAGGATATCTTTACTGCATTCAAATTCTAATTCCATAGTCTTGGAAAATATAACTAAACATGAATAAGCAATGCATTAGATGAAATTTTCTGAGCTCCCTTCTACCATTCTGACTTTCCAGTTTAAACTATCAAGGTAGAAAAACAAACTACTTTCACAGCTTATTTTCTGCTCACATGTAGTAAAAATTAAAGTTAAAATTGTATAAAGAGGTTGAGGAAATGCAGCATAGTGCTACTCCTTTTGTTATAACTGTATGTTCTTTCTGTTGCTTCAGTGTTAGGATCAGTTCCAGCTTCTGTTGCTAGGTGACCAAACTCGTTTGCATGGCTGCAGGAAATCAGTAGCATTGCAAACAAGCCAAGAAGTGGCTAATAAAAAGAAATATCTATTATTAGTACTTCTGTTTTACTGTACTTTTTCCTTTTACATTTTTCAAGAAAAAACTTGAAAAGATGTTCTTAAATGTGAAAGCAGAATTCAAACAAGAATCAAAAACAAAAAAGCACACATTCAAGGGTGTGTCTTCCTGGCCAAGGATGTTATAGCTTAGAAACGATACATTAATTCGTACACTATCTCATGTATGTACTTTCAGTGCCATTCATATTTTTGACGATTTTAAGTTTAAAAATGTGGAAGCTGAGGAGTGCCTGGGTGGCTCAGCTGGTTAAGCATCTGACTCTTGTTTTCGGCTCAGGTCACGATCTCAGAGTCATGAGATCAAGCCCCGCAACTGTCCGTGCTCAGTGTCGAGTCTATTTGAGAGTCTCTGCCTCTCCCATCTCCCCCACCCACATGCCTGCTCTCTCTTTCTCAAATAAACTAATAAAACCTTTTTTAAAAAAAATATAAAGAGGGGCGCCTGGGTGGCTCAGTCGTTAAGCGTCTGCCTTCGGCTCAGGTCATGATCCCAGGGTTCTGGGATCGAGCCCCACATCGGGCTCCCTGCTCGGCAGGAAGCCTGCTTCTCCCTCTCCCACTCCCCCTGCTTGTATCCCCTCTCTCACCGTGTCTCTCTCTGTCAAATAAATAAAATCTTTAAAAAAAATATATATATATATATATAAAGAAATAAAGAAATAAAATCTGGAAACTGAGACAGAGAAGGAGTAAATAACTTTAATAAAACATTATGAAACTATGAAATCTAAACAGATCATCCTATCTCCTTGGCCACATCATGAACATGCTTACAAACTGGTTAGACTTTGAGGACTGGTTTTGATTGTTCACCATTCAAAACCAATACATTTCTGAAATAAAGTTTATGAAATTATGTATTTTTTTAAAGTAGGCTCCATGCCCAGCATGGTGCCCAAACCCACAACCCTGAGATCAAGACCAGAGGTGAGATCAAGAGTCGGACACTTAACCGACCAAGCCACCGAGGCACCCCTGAAATTTTAATTATTGAGCAATGGTAACAATACAAGAAAAAACTCAGTAATTATTTTAATTCTTAAGTGTCAATTCTTTAATACCGTTAATAATTAAAAAAAAAAAAAAACTCCCCCACCTACTTTTGAAGAAAAATTGGTATATGAACCTAACAATGTGCTATTGTTACACCTAGCAGGAATCAATTTCTCTACTAAGCATCCAATTAATCTGGTTTAGCAGTGAGGGACAGAGGTAGACCACAAAGGATACTTAACAGGGAATTAAGAAGACCTGGATTCTGGTTCCACTCAGTCTGGGAAAAGATATCTACTTTACATACATATATACATACATACTTTACATACATCCAAATGAGGTGTGTGTTTTTTTTTTTTAATTCCTCCCAATATGAGAACAAAACAACCAAAATTCCTCCCAAACAATAAAGACAAACAACCTAATTGAAAAAAAGTGGACAAAAGATGAGCAAGAAATTCACAAAAGGGAGAAATTCTGATAGTCAAAAACATGAAAAGATGCTCAACCCCAAAGATGATGATGGAAATGCAAATTTATACAACTAGACAAATTAATCAGATGGATGTGAAATATTCAGAAAATTTCAAGTCTGATAGTACCAAGTGTAGATGAGAAACAGAATTGTGTTTAATACATGTTTGGTAGGACGGTAATTTAGTATAAGCCCTTCAGGGAAAAATTTAGCAAACCTAGTAAAGCTGATGATGAGGCACATGGTCTCAGATGAAATAATCCATATTTGGGCATATACCAGCCAGCGGTGCCTTGCAAACTATGGTTGGAAAATAAATTCAGTAGTGTGTCATAATCAGCATTTGTAGATGCATTTCTAGATGGAGATGCTACCTTCTTAAACATTCCATTCTGTCCTCTGTATGATAGTCATACTTCTTTTTGGTTTTCAAAGTTAAGAGAGAGGCAGGTTGTGCCAGATCAAGGAAGGAGCGGGGTGGGGGGGGAGGCATCCTAGTAAGTTCTTACTTTATAAACAAAGGGGAGAGTAACGTGACATGGTCAGAGATATGCCAAACTCCAGCATTGGGCTTTTAAAATCCTTAAAATGCTCCATAATCTAACCATCTGTCACATTTGCATCCCTACCCCTCACAATTATTTTACATACCTTTCTGCTCTGGTCAATCTGCTTTCCCAACTGCCTCCTTATCTGAACAGACGACAGAAATTTGAGGAACTATTTTACTAATCTTCCCAAAGACAGCACATACCTCTTACCACTCTAGATGCATAAGAGAGAAATTCATACATACAGAGGATGACCAAGGACACTCACCGGGAGTTAATTCTCTCAAGGAACTCCAGTTAAGGAAGTTTCTTCAAAGTCATAAAATCTTAGTATTTACCCAGTTCCTCCATCTGCTTTCTAGTTCTTTGATCAAAGTTTTCACACCTGTATCTGTGGACAATAATCCCTATCTTACAAAGTGTTGGTAAAGACTAACTAAATAATGTACACCAAAATATCTACCAGGACCTTATCCCACAGAAAGCCTTCAATACAACAGTAGCTAAATTGGAGAACCAGGCCTTGCCACCAAATCTTCTGATTCTACACTGAAAAGTCTTCATTTTAGAAAATATAAATAAAAACAAAAAACACATTAACACAGGCATTAAGAACAAATTCATTAATTTAAAAATCAGTCGAATACAATTACACACTGCATTAGGTGGCACAACTTAATGGGTTGTAAGGTCCCTTTTCCCTCTCAACCCAACCTGACTTGGATGCTAGATTAAGCAAGCTATTTCATCTTCTAGCCTCAGGCAAAAGTGGGTCCATAACACCTCCAGGCCCAGTGGGATTCTCTGATCCTGCATCTTAATATGACACCTGATTGCAAAGGTTTAGGCTTTCTTCTGTGGACTAGACTATAATGCAAACAATTATCATTATCAACTAAAGAATGTAGTTTCATTCAGCTCAGAGCAGAATAAGAACAAGATAGGCTCAGAGCTTAGAGCTAATGATGTTGTGTAACAGCAAAAAAAAACAGAACTTAACTCATCTTCTCTTTTGAGAATGATCTTCAGACTGAAAAAAACAAAACCAATGTTGTTTCACAGAAACTGGAGCCTGATATAAGTGAAGAGACCCAGAAAGCATCTAGCTGCTTGTGAGTCAGGACTCTTGGTTCCTACAAACAGAAATCTCCTTTGCCCAAACAAGCTGGATTTGAAGAAAGGCTCAGGTAACCAGGGGTAGGTAAGAGGGTAGATGAACCTCAAAAGATGTTCCCTCCCCCACCTCTTGCTCTGTTTCTCTCTGAAGAAGAATTTTGTTTCCCACAACAGACCACATTCTTTCAGGGACTACTAATCACTTCTAGATGCACATATTCCCAGCCCTTCTTTCCATAAGAGCTCTAATGAGAAAGATCCTAGAGAGGACTCTGAGGTACCCACCCTGGAGCAAACAACTGTGGCCAAGCCTGGGTAGGTCAGATTGATCCTAAGACCATGCAACTATGGCCAAACCCAACAAGGTATTGAGCATGTGGCTGCTCCTAATCCAAATCACATAATTTAAAAAGAAACGCCTTCCATCTTGACTACAAAGATATGAGGTTTTTATTAAATGCCTCCCAAAAATTTAGACACATAAGTCTAGTGCATTTTCTTGGATTACTCACTAGTAGTTCAGGGAGAAGAGTTAGTTTGACATGTTTTATTTTATTTTTAGGGAATATGTTCCTGGCTTTTTATCACTGTTGTCTTTTTTATAACTTTGTTAACCATTCCTTTTCAGTAATTCTAAAAATTCAATACTCAAAATATATTATCAAATTATCTGTCTGTATTTCAGAACTCAACTTAGCTCTTTTTCTTAATCAGAGTGTATTTTCTATTTCTAGTCATTTTAATTTCCTTTTTCCTTCATTAACAATAACATCTCTCTACTATATAAAGATTTATCCATTACATAATAACAGAACTTCAGAGCTAGTACATACCTGATCTCACCCACTCTATATCTCAGCTACTATTTAAGGCCAAATCCAACACCTTTTCTCCCATTGGTATCTTTTTCTCCTCTCATACCCCAGTCATACCTACATAAAAGGAAGTTCCAGATGGCTCACCCAGAACTATCTTAAATATTCTATATTTTGCTTTTTATGGCATTACTCCATTTTTTAACACAGTCACATTTTAACTCACCCATGTAGATGCTCCATCTACTGGCAGATCAGCTTAGGCTGATGCTTTTTAAAAACTATTTTTAACCCTTATTTCCCCCCTTAAAACACTACCAGCCCTGCAATGGCCTGATTTCCTAGTGTAGCACTCATGAGTGAGATCTTTTTCCAAATCCTGATTCACCACTTGCAAGCTGTACACGTGGGATATGTTACTTAATATCTGAGTCTTAAAATGGGAACAATGTTCCTATACATAGAATATAAATATATGTACAGCGCCCAGCTCAATAGCTGGAACATGGTCAACACTCAATACATGACAGCTATTATCTTCCTACTCTGGGCTTCTCCTTAGTCTAATTTCATCCTATTTAATGAGGGCAAGCAAATCCTCAACTGCTTATATCATTCACTCCCTTTTTCCCTAATCTCCTTGAATCAAATCCTTAGGCCTTCCATCAACCCTATTCCTGATTAGGCAGCCACTCCAATAGAGTCAGTCCCCGAGGGTCTTTCACAGGAGTCCAGCATTTCTCAGTTGTTTAGCCTCTTCCTCAGTCCTACAGAAAACTGCACCTCTGCTGTTTGAAATCTTAACTGTTCTTCCAAGTCAAATTTTTTAAAAGATTTTATTTATTTATTCATTTATTTATTTATTTAGAGCATGCATGTGAGCAGGGGGAGGGGAAAAGGGGGAGAGAGAGAGAAGCAGATTCCACAATGAGCATGACCCCGAGGATCACAACCTGAGCCAAAAGGGAGCCGGACACTTAACCAACTGAGCCACCCAGGTGCCCCCCCCAATTCAAATTTAAGATACCAACTCCACAAAACTTAGACTAAATAAGAGCACAATGATCTTCCCTTTACTTTACAGTAAACAGAGTGCATCCCATGCAAATTTATCTTATGTTGCCTCAGAATTTTCCCAGCTCTTTCACGTGTACAAGCAGCACTCTTACATAACCGAACTAGACCATCCTCTTCTAAAGAACATGGACTATGTATTGTGCTTTCAACTATCCCACAACTGTGTCTAAATTTAGACAATTTAAAATCTTAGCACTATTTATTTTAACATAAACACACACACACACATATCTAAAGCAGTAATGGTTTTATTGACTTTTCTTACTTAGGAAGTAAACTCAAAAAAAAGTCAAAAGACTTAAACACTGAAGTAAAAGCCCTAAGCAGGAGAGAATTCTAGATGTTCTTAAAATGGGAGAGGAAATTAAAAATAGGCCAACACATTGTTTTTACTAAAAATAATTTGCCACAGAACCCAATAGCTGATATTATTTATTTTAAATAGGGATCATACTATGATCTGAAAATAGTCAACACATTAAGGCAGAAATCTTCAATAATTTTTTTATGTTCACAAAATTAAAAGCCAGAAAGTGCCTTGGCTAACACCACAAACTTTTTTTATGCTTACATTAAGCGATGACTAAAGAACTTTAAAACAAGCATTAAAACATTAAAGGAAAAAATCATTAAGCATGTCAAAAATTTACTAATGTTCCTCACTCAAAACCAGCCTGCTCATAAAGGAGTCACCAGCTTCTCTGTCCTCCTCTTGGCAGGGTGGGAACATGTGTCCAGAACAAGGTGCTCACAGGCTGCCGGACAGCATTCCGGTTTATTACTCAAGTCTGTTTGTGGTATATAAAGGCCTGTGTGCCACAATGGCTTCAGCTTCATCTTGTTTGCTCACCACCAGCCCATAGGAGTCCACCCAGCCTTGTTACAATGGGTGGCCCTGGAAGCTTGTACAAATTTACCAGGTCCAAACTACAAGTCAGTGGAGTCCTATACGACAACAGCCTACACAGAATTCCTCAAGTATGTGAGAAGCACAGTGTCTAGGTAGTTCTAGTGTAGGTAACAGCTTCCTGTTACAGCTCAGGCCAAACAGATGTTCCCACCCCAAAAAAGAGGGAGGGAGAAAATGCACTGAAAAATGGTACAGAACTGGGTTAAAAGATCCAGGCTTTCTTCTGTGCCCCAGGACCATAATTCAACAAACACTTAACAAACAGTATCAACTTAACAATGAAGTGTCATAGGATGGATCAGAAGAATCTGGAATCCAGGTCACCTAGAACCTAAACTACTTTCACAGCAACATAAAATCACACAAAAAAATTTTTTTCTTGAAAAAGCCCTTATAACTTACATGACAAAAATGTCCTCCAAAGAGAAATGAGTAAATTAAAATATATAATTAGGAACATTCACTTCAAACACATCCACACCAAAAAAGCCACAATGTACATTACTCACTATGCATTCCCGTGGTATCCATTCTCAAAGGGATTCTTTTGTTTCTAGCACCAAATACACTTAAATGCTTTGTCTCAAAATTAGCCAAAATATTTGACAACAATTATGAGTATTTGTAAAGACTTGCTAGATCAGGAAGACATGCTCTGCAAGTCACCATTAACTAGGGGGACAAGAGTAAAAAGAAGGTTCTAATAATCTGACAGGACAACAGGCACAATCTAGGAAATGGGGACACACGGTCACCCTATCAGTGGTAGAATACAAAGCTGGTCAATTACTGGCCCAAATGCTCTAGATCCTAGTGGCCAGCAGTCCACACACTTGAGATATGGCTGCTGAGGCCATCCTCACCTATCTTGAATCTGGGATCTCTTCTCAGATACTTTCTCTGATTGGCTGCTATGAAAACTTCAGCTCTTCCCACTATCATGGCATCTTCTGGTCTTGCTGTCCCCACCCTCTGTCATTAACTACAAGCAGCCTGGTGGTCAAGCAGATGCCTCCTATTACCTCCAAGGGCTTGAACCATCAGAATCACTAGATTGCCTTGGTCATTGTCAGCCACCAAAACCCAAAGCTTCCTAAACACCACCTAGAGAACGTGAAGGTCCCTCACCCACAGTGATTTAAGATCCTCTCTAAAGTGCCCCACCACCATTCCAGTAAGCCCTTAAGCTAGTACATACCAACTGAAGATTTCCAATGCCATAGCCCCCAAAAAGTCTGATGCCAAAGCCACTTCCAAAGCTTGTTCACGCTCTTGGAGTCACCAAACAGGCATCACAACCTCAAAGTTATTTCAGAGAATCCTGCCTTCCCAGCCTTTGCTAGCAAATGCCATCACTAATCCAAATACCGTGTTGCTGCTGCCAAGACTACTTCTCAGGCCTCTTTTGCCAAGTTGAAACCCTCAGCACTATGGGAGTGGTGAAAGCTCTCTGAAAGGTCACTAACACTTCTGTAAACCACAGCTACCCAAACAATCCTTAGAGCCCCTGCCACACACTGTCCAGTCACACTGTACCTACCAGTTAGCAATATCTCCTTAGAAGCAGATAGTTCCGCCTTAGACTGCCTGGAGACTAGCCCTTCAAGACTACTGCTCTACAGGATAATTTCTAACAGGTAGGCTTACCCATGAGTTAGACAAAGTCACCCTCTGGATTCCATGAGTTTCTATCTACATCATAGCTACTAGCTCTCCTACATTCAGACTAAGCAACTCATAGGACTCGTTTTTTCTACAAAGAGCTCTCCCAAAAGTTCTTCCTACCTTCCCACAAGTTTGTGTCAAAGAAACATCCATAAACAGTTACAAATTCCCCAATGGCTGATGTAGTCAGAGGTATCACACAGAGGTAGTTAGGCCCTATCTCTTAGGCCCCACTATGAACTCCAAGGGCAAAACTGGCCCAGTGCTAAAAATAACCACTTATAAGTAAAACACTAAGTCAAAGATTCAAGAGATGTCACTGGAACGATCACCCAACAGAAGTAGACTGCAACCAACCCACTCACTCACACAGAAAGCAACACTGGAGAAAAGCGACTAGCATGCACACAGGAAGACAACAGGATGATGCAGGGGAGACAGATGCAAGGGTATTATCCTAATCGCCCCATAAGAGAGACAGAGTCACTACCAGGGAACTATTCAGGAAGTAGGAAGTTACTTCTATAAACACACTCCCTCACAGGAGTTAAAATTTCTTTGGAAATTCACTCATCATACCAGGAACTATAGTCATATAAGCAAATGTTTTTATTTTTGTTTTTTTAAATATCAAGAGCAAACTTTAAGAATAACTAGTAAAACCAAATCTGAAAAAATTAATAAAAGCCAGGATGAAAGGAATAGCATAAAAGAACTGAAGAAAGCAAATGTTATCAGAGCAGTGACAGGAGATGAAGGATGATGTTAAAAAGTCCCAGACACTTCCTTCAACACCATACCTTATCAATGGCTTTTCCAACCCGAGAAACACTGCTGTGGATGTCTTTGTGGTCTGAGGCCAATTTTTGAACAGTGTCCTTTATTCTCTTACAGCACTGTGTCAAAACAAGTGAAAGTGTCCCTGATAATTCAGCATCTTGGCCTATAAAAAAAGAAAGAGAGAAAGAAAGAAAGAAAGATTGGTTACTCACAAAAGCAAACCCAAAGATGGCAAATTTCAAATAGGCCTTTAGAACATGAAAGTTGGAAGAAAAGTGAAGAAAAACAAACATCTGCTTTGAAACAGATGGTCACATTCATAGATAACATTTTTCAAGTGAATGCTAAGAAAGTTATCTTATTTTTTGGAATAAATAAGAAAACTTTACTATGAAATAAGCCACTTTTGTAATTACTAAAATAGCACAGACTGTGAATGATACTGCCAAGGCATTTTTCAGAAAATATGTCTAACTGAATAAACTCAGTTATTCAATCCACTTAAAGTAAACTGTTCAAGTTATCCTCAAAACATTTTCATTGTTACTCAATTTCCTAAAAGAGAGATTTAGTCTAAATGCTTTATAATCTATATAAAGAAGTAGGAAAAAAACCCAACAAACTTCTTTGGATACCAGGATGAAAAGAGTGAACATAGCAGAAAAAGAGTTAACATATCCCCATCTATAAGGCACAGTGAGCCATTCTTATCAGGGTTCCCACCACCCTAACTGATAGGAGTGTCTCATTATGCCTAAACTGTACAATGAGGTTTAAGCCGAATTCCTGCTTTCCTTCTGAGAGTCTGGAGTTTTGGTATGTGCTATGCAGAGGGTGCCTATATGACCAGTCCCCAATGAACACCCTGAGCACTATGTCTCTAATGAGCTTCCTTGGTAGACAACACTTCACACTTGTTACAATCTGATGCTGGAGGAATTAAATGTATCCTGCTTTGTGTGACACTCCGAGAGAGGACTCTTGGAAATTTTCTCCTGGTTTCCTCTGGACTTTGCCCCATGAGCCTCTTCCCTTGGCCGATTTTGCTTTGTGTCGTTTTCGCTGTAACAAATCTTAGCCATGAGTGGGACTACAGGCTAATTCCTGTGTGTCCTCCTAGTGATAACTGGAACCTAAAGGTGGTCTTGGGGACCTTGATACACATGCTAAATCAACTGAAAGTTGCTACAGTTTATATCATCTTTCCCAGTGCTATCTCCTCAGGAAAAAGGGAGGAGAAGAAGATGGGAAGAAAAGCAAACATTTATCAATTACCTCATACATCTATATATCCCCACCTGTGAGCAACAGGCCTGGCTTCTGAACTACTCACTATGATATAGCAGTGGTTCTTAAACTTGAATTTACATCAGAATCACCTGAAGGTCTAGTTAAAACAAAGGAGTTGCACCTCCACCCCCTGTATCTAATTCAAGAGGTCTGGGATGGGGTTCAAGATTCTGAACAATAACAACCCCAAAAGTACAACAGCCCTAGGATGTTCATTCATTCAACAAATATTTATTGAGCAAGATACCTTCTGATGAGCAAGATAAAAAACACAATAAGTCAATTATATATACTATGACAAAAGAGGATATATTCTACTGGGGGAGAAAAAAGCAGAGTAAAAGAGATGGAGAGTGTATGTGAGCTGAACAATTACAATCTTAAACAGAATGGATATGATAGGCCTCACTTAGAAAGTGATATCTCAGCAAAGACTTGAAAGAAATGAGGGAACCAGCCATGGGGCTACTGTGGGGATGAAGGGTAGCAGAATTTGCCACCCCAAAATATGCTTCTTTGGCATAAGGATTATTTTGAGCATGTTACTGTGAGAAACAGCAGATACAGGAAAAGTTCTAAAAACAGAGTAGAAGTCACCCTTTTGTAAGGGAAATTTACATTTATGAGGGAAATCTCCATTAGTAAGAGTGTCTCTCTCTCTACACCAGGAAGAGAAGAATGGCTCTAAATCATATGAAACTTATCAGTGAAGAAAGGTCAGACTTATACCTGCACAACAAACCTTACTTTTGTTTACTGTGCTTTTCCTGATAAACTGGCCTCCCCACACCTTTCTTTCATCTTTAGCTGAAGATGGTACTTAAGCCTGAACTCTAAACCACCTCTTTGAGTTACTTTTCTTTGAGAACTTCCCTTGTATACATAAGGTATACATGTTAATAAGCTGTTTTTCTCTTGTTAATCTGCCTTTTATTACAGGGGTCTCAGCCAAGAACTCACAAGGTTAAAGGAAAAATTATTTCTCCTCCCCTTCAAGGGAAAGCATTCCAGGCTGAGAGGACAAAAGCCCTTACAGAAATATACCCAGATTATTTAAGGAATAGCAAAAAAGCCAGTGTGGCTAAAGTAGATGTCTGGCAAAGAAAAACAAAAGGAGAAAAAGTTTAAGAGATAATGGGGGTCCTGATCTTGCAGGCCTTTTTGGCACTGTAAAGACTTTAGCTTTTATTTTGTGTGAAAGGGTATCCACTGCAAGGTTTTGAGCAGAACAGGTACATAAACTAACACATTTTAGTATGGTCATTCTGGCTCAAGACAGAAGTACAAGAACAGAAGCAGGAAGAGAAGTTAGGAGGCTGTGGCAGCAATCCAGATAAGAGGGCAGTGGCTCAGCCCAGGGTTTTACACTTGATCTTAGCCAAAAGGCCGAGAAGCGATCAGCCCAGGGTTTTAGATGTGGAGGTGGTGAGAAGTGGTTGGATTCTGGATATATTCGGAGGGTAAAGCCAATAGGATTTCCTGACTGAGTATGAGGCAAGAAAAGGACTCACAGATGACTCCAAACATTTTAGCTTAAGTCAACTGGAAAGATGGAGTTGTCTTCAATTAGAATGATAAAAATTAAAAGGTGAGCAGGTATGAGAGGAAGGAAGAGAGAAAGAGTTCACTTTTGGGTTTGTTAAATTTGGTATGTGAGTAGTTACCCCAGTACACATGTGGAGTGAGTTAGATTTATAAACCTGGAGTTCAAGAGCAAACATGGGGCTGGATCTACAAATTTGTGAGCCACTGGCATGTAGATGATACTTAAAGCCAGAAGGTTAGGGGTGCCTGGGTGGCTCAGTCAGTTGGGTGTCCAACTCTTGGTTTCAGCTTTGATCTTATGAGTCCTGGGATCAAGCCCCATGTTGGGCTTTGTGCTCAATGGGGAGTCTGCTTGAGATTCTTCTCCCTGTCCCTTTGCCCCCCTCCCTGCACTCTCTTGCACTCTCTCTCTAAAACAAATAAATCTTTAAAAAAAAATCATAAAGCCATGAGGCTAAATGAAATCATCAAAAAAGGCAGTAAGTACAGACAAAAAGAAGTGATAAAAGATGGGAATCCTGGAAACTCCAAGTTTATGAGACCAAGATGAAGTAGAACTGGAAAAGGAGACTAACAGACAACTGAAAACACTGTGCGGTAGGAGGAAAATCAAGCAGGGTGCTGGGGAAGCCAAGTAAAGACAATGTGTCAAGGAGAAAGAAATAACTGTTAAATGCTCTGCTATGTCAAATAAGATACAGACTGAGAACTGACCACTGGATTTACAATGTGGAAGTTATCAGTGACCATGACAAAAGAGTTTCTCTAAAGTTTCAAGAAAAGAAACCTAGAAGGTTGTAGGGACTGTGAAGAGGGAATTTAAGTCTAGTTCAGTGACAACCACTGAGAGAAGTAAAAAGATAAGCAAACAGAAGATAGTGCCCATAAGATACCCAATCCAATATGATGTAACCAAAATAAAAACTGCCCTCTTCTCTAGATACAATTGCACAAAGTATGCATCAGGTGCTTCCAACTTCTAATAATATAATTTAGGCTAAGAGAAGACTTGATAATTCAGGAAAATTTCAAAATTTGTCTAAAAGGTATTCCATACCCTGAGCCAAATGAATCTAACTGCTTCAGTAGCTCTACTCTGGCCATTTCTGTATCTAAACCTTACCCAACCTCAGTACCTTCATCTCCTCTATGAACCTCTCTGCTCACAGAGTTACTCAGTCTTCTCAATTTCTAATGAATTCTGTTCTCTCCACCATTCCTCTAGCACTGAATTGTAACCCACTCAACAATTTTGTGTATAATTCCATCATCAGTCTCAACTAGATATGTAAGTCCTGAGGGAAGATAGGTTCTTATTCTAAACTACATATTCCAGTCTTATCACATGCCTTGCAGAGTTTCATGCACTATTAATATAAGTCTTTGGATTGGTGGTAAATAAAGCAAGGAAAGAACAGTTAAAAAGAATGCCATATTCAACAAGTGGTGCTGGAATAAGCAGATATCCACATGCAAAAGAATCATACCATATACAAAAATTAACTCAAAATGGAATGAACACCTAAATGTAAGAGCCAAAACTATCAAATTCTTAGAAGAACATGGGTGTATTCTTGACCTTCTATTGGACAATGGTTTCTTAGGTATGATACCAAATGCACAAGTAACAAAAATAAACAGGCAGATAGAGAAACAGATAGGTAGACAGATAGATAACTTCTTCATTCATTCAATTGGACTTTATCAAAAAAACTCTTGTGCTTCAAATACTACCAAGAAATTGAGAAGACAATCCAGAGAATGACAAAAACTATTTGCAACTCATATGTCAAATAAGGGTCTAGTATCCAGAATGTACAAAGAACTGTTACAACCCAACAAGACAACCCCATTTAAAAATGGGCAGGGGCGCCTGGGTGGCTCAGTTGGTTAAGTGTCTGACTCTTAATTTTGGCTCAGGTCATGATCTCAGGGTCCTGGGATCAAGCTCCATGTTGGGCTCTGCACTCAGCGCAGAAGTCTGATTGTCCCTCTCCCTCTGCTCTTCCCTCTGCTCTTCCCCCTGCTTGTGCTCTCAAATAAATAAATATCTTTAAAAAATAAAAATGGACAAAGAATTTGAATAGACATTTTTTTCCCCAAAGAGGGTAAGACAAATAACCAAACACAGGACAAGATGTTCAACATCATTAGTCAAAAGAGAAATGCAGGGCGCCTGGGTGGCTCAGTTGGTTAAGCGACTGCCTTCGGCTCAGGTCATAATCCTGGAGTCCCTGGATCGAGTCCCGCATCGGGCTCCCTGCTCAGCGGGGAGTCTGCTTCTCCCTCTGACCCTCCTCCCTCTCATGCTCTCTGTCTCTCATTCTCTCTGTCTCAGATAATAAAATCTTAAAAAAAAAAAAAAAAAAACTGTTGACTGAAATAAGCCAGTTACAAAAGGCCATATATTGTATGATTCATTTATATGAAATCTCCAAATCCATAGACAGAAGTAAATTCATGGGGGCTAGAGGCTGGCAAAGGGTAGAATGGAGAGTGACTGTTAGTAAGTATGAGGTTTCTTTGGGAGTGATGACAATGTTCTGGGATTAGATAATGGTTATGGCTGCACATCTCTGAATACTCTAAAAGCTGGTGAATCATACCCTTTAAAAGGGTGACTTCTATGGTATGTGAACTATTTCTCAATTTTAAATATCTTAAAAATGCAAGCCATAAGTCCTATTCATTCTAGCATGTTTGTTTCTACAGTCAGTAGACAACAAAGTAAACAAAAGGTTAAAGAACAAAAAAGCAGACACCAAGCTGGAGGACAGAGGTCATCTGGAATTTACCAACTGAACTTCCATGCCCCAACCTTAAAATTCATTGATATTTTCAAATCTCAGCAACTGAAATGTCTGACATTTGGTGCTGCTATCATTTCTTTTTCCTTTACCATCTATAAGACCCTACACTTTCTGGTTTTCAAGTTTATAAAGGACAGATACTAGCAGTATAAGGTCAATTAATTAACACTGAGAATTCTCAGTACACCCCAAGGAAAAATTTCTACAATGTATTTGGAAGTGTAAGAAAAGTAGAATGGAATAATCTGAAAGAGAACCCTGGGAAAGCCCTGTTCAAAGAGAAAGATTCCACTAATGCATTTTCAAATGGACTTAGTGGAAAGCGGCCAAGGTAAAAACAGGTTTAGAAATCACTGTAATAATCAAACTGAGACCAAATCTCTAAGTCCTAAAGGGAGAGTTCTAATGTTCTTCTGATTTCTCTGTCTGAAAACAAAACCCGCTTCTAGAAGAACATTTCTGTGAAAGAAATCTAAATGGATTCAGTTCCTAGAAATAAAGCTGGGGAATTACTAATAGCCGTCTTTACCATAACTAAACTAGATGTGAGGTAAATGTCAGAATCCCAGTCGGCCACTGCGGTGATCACTTTTCACCCAGGATGAAGTCCTGTGCCAACTGTGTCTTTTTTTCTTTCTTTCTTTCTTTTTTTTTTTTTAAAGGGAGAGAGAGCAAAAGAGAGTGGAGGGGGGTGGGGAGAGAATCCCAAACAGGCTCCATGCTCAGCATGGAGCCCAACACAGGGCTGGATCTCACAACCCTGAGATCATGACCTGAGTTGAAATTAAGAGTCTGAGTCACTGAGGTGCCCCCAACTGTGTCTTTCAATGCAATAAACCTCCCTGAACTCATGGCCCATACATAAGCATGAAAGAAATAGTTCTGAGGCAGTGTTCATCACTTACAGTGACCACATGTACTTTTCTTTAAAGATTATTTACTGATTTATTTATTTAAGAGTGAGAAGGCGTGAGTGAGAGAGAGCTCAAGCCAGGGGGAGAGGCAGAGGGAGAGGGAGAGGCAGACTCCCTGCTGAGCAGGGAGCCCAATGGGGGCTCAATCCCAGGACCCTGGGATCATGATCTGAGCCAAAGGCAAACACTTAATCGACTGAGCCACCCAGGTGCCCTAAAGATTGTTGTGTTTTGTTTTGTTTTGTTTTTTAAGAGTAGTTTTAGGTTTACAACAAAACTGAGTGAGGTACAGAAATTCTCCATATACCTGAGAAAGTGGTATCTCAGCAAAGACTTGAAAGAAATGAAGGAACCAGCCATGGGGCTACTGTGGGGATGAAGGGTAGCAGAATTTGCCACCCCAAAATATGCTTCTTTGGCATAAGGATTATTTTGAGCATGTTACTGTGAGAAACAGCAGATACAGGAAAAGTTCTAAAAACAGAGTAGAAGTCACCCTTTTGTAAGGGAAATTTACATTTATGAGGGAAATCTCCATTAGTAAGAGTGTCTCTCTCTCTACACCAGGAAGAGAAGAATGGCTCTAAATCATATGAAACTTACCAGTGAAGAAGGTTCAGACTTGTATCTGCACAACAGTCCTTACTTTTGTTTACTGTGCTTTTCCCGATAAACTGGCCCTCCCACCCCCATTATCAATATCACCCACCAGAATGGTACTTTTTTTTTTTTAAACCAAGGATGAACCTACACCGACACATCATTATCACCCGAAGTCCATAGTTACCTGAGGGTTCACCCTTGGTGTTGCACCCATGGATTCTGACAGCATATATCCATCACTATAGCATCATACAGAGTATTTTCACTGCCCTAAAAATCCTCTGTGCTCTGCCTATTCATCTTTCTCTTCCACCCCACCCCTGGCAACCACTGATCCTTTTGTCTCCATAGTTTTGCCTTCCTCAGAATGCTGGATAGTTGGAATCATATAGCATGTAGCATTTTCAGACTGGCTTCTTTCATCTGAGTTAACTCCTAAACCGTTTTTTAGAGAGCCCAGCTAAGACTTCAAGCTCTGCCTTTGGGCTTCACTGCCTAGCCATTTCAGGATTTATGTCCATTAGTTTCAAAGAAACAATAAATTGTTTGTTTCCATACCATCCTGTACTTCTCTATCAGAGTTTCACACTTCATTGTAAATATTTGTCTATCACCCTCATGAAGTTACTTGAAGATAGGAAATATGATTGTTTAATCTTCAGTGTTTAGCTCCACGCCCAGTGTGGGGCTTGAACTCACGACCCCCAGATCAAGAGTCACATGCTCTACTGACTGAGCCAGCCAAGGGCCCCTAGTAAATTACATGTTCTTCTTTTCAAGCCCAGCACTGGAGACTCTGGCACTGCCAACACACTGAACCAATACCCTCTGAACTGCCAGCAGTTTCACACTCAGCAGCTCACTGACCTTCTACTCCCTTCCAGGGTATTTAGTGTGTACTATGCAAAGCACTATGGCCTAAATTTTCCAAATACCAAATAACGCACGCGCACACACACACACCAAGGTCCAAATAAAACACACTCATAGAACAGAGTCCCCCCAGTTGTAAGTTCCTTCCCTTTTCCAAATAATGACCATTCCCTCCCCTCTAAAACCTTAAATATGTAGGTAAAGACTTGGGGAAAAAATTAACAGGTTTGTGTTTTGAGCCACAGTTTCTGTGTTTGTAAAAGAAAACTATGCTAAAGTGTGTCAAAAAAAGGAAATACATTTCAACTTTCATATATAACGTGTTCCTGTAAAATTATACCCCAAGTCAGAATGTAGCAAGGTAGAACAAACTTAGACAATAAAAGGAGTGCCCAATTCCCACACAGGGAAAAATTACAAAATTCCTAATTATACCTTGGTTTTATAAATAACTTTTCAATACAGTTCTATCATTTTGTACATTTATTCAATTATTTTCCTTCATAATCACACGGCTTAAAACAACCATATGTCCAATTATGGGACAACATTTACTCATCATTTTGGCTCACCTAACACAATCAAGACAAAGAAATTAAGACTGAAAACTATATTCTCATCCCTACTCAGTGTTCGCATTTGCAATTTTGTTTGCCACTTATTTTTAGGATATCAGAAGGGAAGAAACCCCTCAAATAATTGTACACACTATTAAAGAAAGATAATGTTGCTCAAATTAAACAGCTGGTTGGCAGGCAGCACTATAATGGGGTGGCTTGATTTATCTGCTCATGGACAGATAATCAAAAGTTCTAATCTGGCCTGTAAAAGGCAGTTTAAAGGTGTCAATTACACCATGAAGTACATGCTGCCTAAGAGTCAAAGACATGAGAGATGAGACCCCCTATAATTAAGAGCACTCTATAAAAAATGGTGAGGCACAACACAGAAAGGTGATTACTATGATGATTATTATTCAGATGTCCAAAATGGCTGAAAACACCACCACCTAGGACTAGAATATTTTGGTAGAAGCAAATAGTAGCATTCCCCAGAAATCACTAAGACCTGACTTAACAATCTTATGAACATCACGGAGACAGAAAACATTTTAAATATCCAAGTTTATAAATATTACACATATTGCATTGAGCTCTTTTGCATTATTAAAAGTTAACTCTGGGGGCGCCTGGGTGGCTCAGTCGTTAAGCATCTGCCTTCGGCTCAGGTCATGATCTCAGGGTCCTGGGATCGAGCCCCGCATCGGGCTCCCTGCTCGGCGGGAGGCCTGCTTCTCCCTCTCCACTCCCCCTGCTTGTGTTCCCTTTCTCGCTGTATCTCTCTCTGTCAAATAAATAAAAATCTTTAAAAAAAAAAGGTTAACTCTGCTTCATAAAATGGACAGAGATCTTAAATTTGGAATTAAGTGGAAAACAAAATGGCACACAAGTTTTGATGTGAATGCAAAAAAATCCATTTAGTAAACATAATCCTAACTATACCTAAATGAAAACTGGGGCCACATAGAGCTATATTCCAGAATTCATTCTAGATTAATTCCTTAAAAAAAGTTAAAGAAAAAGTCAAAAGAATGCTGTAAGGGGAAAAAAAATTCTACATTATCCCACTCTTTTTAAGGGGGGGAGGGGCAGAGGGAGAGAGAGAATCTTAAGCAGGCTCTCTGCTCCCCGCACCCCTCCCCCCCCAGACACAGGGATTGATCTCACCACACTGATATCAGGACCTGAGCTGAAATCAAGAGTCCGGACACTTAATCGACTGAACCACCCTGGCTCCCTTATCCCGCTCTTATTTTTTTAGAAGTCTTAATATCTTAAACAAAATGAGACTAGACAAAGACAAAACAGGAAAAAGACTAAAGTCAAAAGGAAGGGAGAACCATGACACTCATAGTCAATTTACTGAGTGCTGAATGCCTGTCGGTAGTGTTCAGGGTACAGATCAAGTATTTTAGACAGATTAAGAAATTTAGGATGGGAATAAAAGAAGACAAAGAATAAAAGGGTCTAAGATTGATTCTAAAGAAGTCACTGGCAAGGTGAACATGGAAAAGATTGCAAAATATTAAAATAGAAAAACCTGAAACTTGAAAAGGTAAGGTTGGTATTAAAAAAATAATAATAAAAGGACTGTTTCATACTGTGAGTAACAAACTAAATTGTGGCCTATTGGCGTTTGGGGCTTCTGATCAGCTACCTCAGCACCTAGGACACAGCAGCTGCTCAACACTCAGAGGAAGAAAAACACACAAAGAGAACACACTCATTTTTTTCTACGGGCAGTACACACTGAAAACAAAACAAACTTTTTTCAGTATATTAATAGGTGGCAAATCTACCAAGCACAGTATTTTTGGGGTCAACCCCTGACCTTCCAGAACAGAACACAGATTCAGACAGGTGTGTTCTGATCCAGTGCACCAAATCACAGCCTAGTGTGCTGCAAAACCAACCATAAGGGGGAAAAAAAAAGAAAAAAAGAAAGTTTATATTTAAAAGCTAAATTACGGGGCACCTGGGTGGCTCAGTCATTAAGTGTCTGCCTTCGGCTCAGGTCATGATTCCAGGGTCCTGGGATCGAGCCCCACATCGGGCTCCCTGTTCCGTGGGAAGCCCGCTTCTCCCTCTCCCACTCCCCCGGCTTGTGTTCCCGCTCTCACTTTGTCTCTCTCTGTGGAATAAATAAATAAAATCTTAAAAAAATAAATAAATAAATAAAAGCTAAATTACATGGTACAGACTAATAGTGCGCCTAGAGCAGAAAGCTAGACCAAAATGACTGGCATAGGGAAGAAAGGGAAGGCTTCAAAAATACATGATGAGGCAAGAACTGAGGGAGATGACAGAAGAAAAAGAGGACACATTGCACCGGTTTTCAAATGTCTGCTAGACAGTCCTACCTTAGAGAGCCTAGTCATTCCCTTCAAATTCAAAATAGAGAATTAATCTCTAGCTATCTCCGTCTATATCTCTGAAATGAATGGCTGAAACAGATGAGGTTTCTTGTAGTCTTTAAATGTAAATTTCATACTTAGAAATCAAACTCAAATTTCTACCTTCCCCTCTCATAAACTTATTTTCTTCCTGATTCCATAATTGTCTACCTGTCACTCATGCTCAAACCTTAGATTAAGCTTTGATTTTTCTGACCCTTCTCGCCCATCCTGCCAGACTACATCCACACAACAAGTTCTGGTAATTCCTTCCCTCAGGAGATCCCATGCCTGGGTCCCTGTACATCTCTACCACCACTACCCAAAGACAGGTCCCTCTTTCATCAGGTCTGAGTTGACACTTAACTAGTCCTCTTGCCTCTAGCCAAACTGCACTCCCAACTCCAATCAACCTAAATGCTGCTAACTGGTCTCAATATAATGTCCCTGTCCAGTCCCTGTTCAAAATGTACTCCCCACCCAAGTCATTCAACATTTTCCCAGTCTACTTTTTCCCTGGTATGTGTGACTCTATAAACCCTGATTCCAATTTAATTTTAATTCTTCTATTTCTCCCTGCTCTGGTCCTTCCCTGTTCCCAGAATGCCTCTTGTTCTCACTCCTCTGTACCTTTGTTCTTGCCAACCACCACTTCTGGTGCCCCATCCTATCTTCCTACTGTCCACATTCAATCTCTGTTATTGAAACTTGACAGGTTAGAGGACTCTGTCTCAAATCCCACCCCTTCTTGCCTGTACCACTCAGTCAGCATTGGCCTATGTACATGGCCACTACTGGGCATAGTTGGTTAAAAACACACCAGTGACATCTCCCTAACTAGACAGAAAGTTCTTAGAGCATGAGAACGATTGCTTGCCCTTTGTTAACTCCCACAAGATTTAGCCTAGTTCTACATTTAATTGGCAATTAATAACTATTGACCAGGTGCTCTGAAGTTCAATTGAAATAACACACACACACACACACACACACACACCCAGCAGTTCTTTCTAAGGGCTTTTTCTCTCCTATTTCTCTGAACTGCTAGTATTCATACCAACCAGAAGTACTGCTATTTATACTGTGTCATGGCCATGGTTTTTTCCCCTCTCAAATGTAAAAGTCTGGTCTCATTATCCAACTAAAGTTCCTTGAAGACTGTATCTTATGCCTTTTGAAAATTCCTTATGGTGTTAGGCAAACTACTGGGCACAGAATGGCAGCTAACATACACCAGTACAAAAGATACCTAAAGGTCAAAGTGTCTCCATAGGGGCGCCTGGGTGGCTCAGTTGGTTAAGCGACTGCCTTCGGCTCAGGTCATGATCCTGGAGTCCCGGGATCGAGTCCCGCATCGGGCTCCCTGCTCAGCAGGGAGTCTGCTTCTCCCTCTCCCGCTCCCCCCTCTTGTGCTTTCTCTCTCTCACTCTCTCTCTCAAATAAATAAATAAATAAATAAATTTAAAAAAAAAAAAAAGTGTCTCCATAGTGCTTAACACTGCTTAAAGGCACAGACCTTAAAAAAAATAAAAACAAACAAAAAAGGCAGACATTAAAAATAACAAATATACCTTGTTTTCAGATTTTAAAGCCAGTTTACACCTACTACCTATTTAATTCCCATAACTCTGTAATGTAAGTTACCAGTTTATTGAAGAGGAAACAGGTTAAGCAAGATTATAGATTATAGAACCAGTAAAGTGGCAGAGCAAGGACTCAAACTCAGATCTCCTAAGCTCAAGGACAAAATTTTGTGGTCTACTCTCCAAGTGGCAGACTCATCTTTTTATCTCCCTAACTAGCCTCCAAGTTCCTGGAGGGCCAAAGCCATATATAATGTTTCTTTTAAGTCACTCCTTATCTCCTCCTGAATACCTTCATATAATCAATAATGAGATATTAAATCTAGATGGATCCCACAGATACAGTAAACTCATCAAAGATAACACACAGCCAGATGCTATACCTCAAAATGAGAAGAAAGTATTCAGGCTCAATCTTAAGTGTTAAAGCCTTACGGATTCTGAGAACAATGTTCCCTAAGTATCATTCTGAGCTGAGCCATACAATCACCAAACCCAAATAAGGTGGAAGTATATTTCTAAAAGTCTCAAGTCCTGCTGGAGATTCTAGTCTCTGTTCTTTAAGGGATTAAACTACACCTAATCTAAGAGGAAGGCCAAACATTTTGCCATTCTTCTACAAACTCCTGAAGCTTTCAAAAAAATGCCCAGTTTAGAGAGCATCAGGTCCTTGGTATCTATCAACTTCTGGGGATTACATGGAGCACCATGGTGCTCCAGTACATAGCTCAAGACTACAGCCTTCCATAATTCTCCCCTATACCACATTTTGGGGTTATTTTCAAAGATTTTACAGATGAAAAAGCAGGAACCCAAATAAAAACAAATCAGTTTTAAGGTCCTAAGTGAATATTTACCAAAACACCATTTTCACTATCCTAACAACTAAGTGACTAAGACATGGAAAGAATGGAAATTTCTAGTATCATATCACAGAAGCGTTGGCAAGTTTCTCCCTCACCAATGTTATTATCCAGAATTAGAAACTACTTAAAAGATAAAATAACCTTAGTAAAATGATTTTACTATGCCAAGCATACAAGCAATTTCAAGTAAGTTCCCAAAGGTAACATGAACCAAATTGTATTTTTTTTTTAGTCTACAAATTAAGTTGCACCAGCAACTCAGTATTTGAATTGTATGAACGTTATAGTTAGGAGGCAAGGCAAAAACTAAGAAATAAAGGTTGGGCTAGGCAAGAAAACACCTCAAAGAACATTGTTATTGGTGTAACTGGTAGCTGCTCAACTATAATAGACATCTATCACTTTAATCTGGGTACAAGTTTTCCCTTCTAGAACTCTCTCCTCTCTATGATCACATGGCCGTACATCTCCTGACATGGGATAAGCACTGCCCAAGGTAGCCAATGAACTCCATGCCCTGGTCCCAGTTATTGATTCAGGGAGAGGGTTAGACCCGAACCAAAACAGCATGGAATACTCCCTGGTAATTTTATGTTTGAAAATGCAGGAAAAAAAGGCATGTTCCTGTCTTTGGGATCACTAGCAATATAAGAATGATATGAACTCCACTGGCCATCTTTACCTCCATGTGGAGAAAGCTCCTCTGAGAATGAAGCCAACCATGGAAAGCACAGTTGAGTGAGAAAGAGAAAAAGATCAATCCTTATGACATCCTCTCTGCTTCTGGAGCCAGCTGGCTTTACCTCAGCCTATTTAGTTATGAGTCAACAAAGTCCATTTTAATTAAAACTATTCTGCCACCTGCAATCAAAAGAATCCTGAACAGATTCTAGTCTCAATGAATAAGGTGTCAAATAAAGAATTATCTCCTAAAAGAGCCTGGAAAGGAATGGCTGACAAAGTTAAATCAGCTTCTAAACCTTAACTGGAAATGCCCACACTAACCTATTATTCTCACCATCTAAAACAGCCCAAGTAGCTTGCTAAGTGGTCTATTCTTCTCTTAGAGTATTTGAACAACGACTACTGTTATCTACCCAAACTTTTCTGACCTACTTACCTGCTACTTTCCAGACTAGATGTTAAAAGTAGCTATCAAATTTTATTCAATTAAAAATTTAAAGTCCTTCCTCTCTCTAAAACTAATGATGTACTATACAGTGGCTAACATACATACATACATAAATAAATAAAATCCTTTTCTCTCCCAATAGTGTCTTGTTAATATTTAGCAAAAAGTTTCATTGACAACTGAGAGACCAGATACTGTAGCCTACTTCAAGTACACCAAACAAAAAGGCTGAATAAGCAAACCACTTGTCTACCAAACCCTGATCCTTTAATATTCATTCAACATAATACATTCACAACCCTGGGAGGCTCTGAAAAGCACAGGGATTTATACGTATAAATAAGCATACTTTTCAGTTAAGTATATATAATATATACAACTCAAATTCTAGAATGAAGAGTTATCCATACCATAGGACCCTGAATCTCTGTTTTCTGTCTACTGATAAAAACCATACCACAGAAATTTGTTTAAAACATGGCCACAATTTGCTTTCTCCTCCATGCTTAATTGCCTATTTACCTTCTTATTTGTTACCTTCAAGTTTTAAAAACTGGAAGCAGTTCTGCAACTAGTAACTAAGTTCTCTTTGATTCACCAAAGAAAGAAAGATGGAGGATTATGGTTTAAATGAGTTTTACTGGGAGTCAGACCACATACCTGCACAAAAAAAGGAGTTTTAGAAGCTAATATATGTGCTGACCACTCCTACAAATTAAGTTGTCTTTACCAACTTGTAAATTGCAATAATACTAAGCCTAAATCACAGTAAGTAGAACTACATGTCCAATGCCTCAAAGTAAAAATGAATAGTGACAAATTATTACTTCCCTGATTTTTCTTAAAAATTTTTCTGGAAGCTAGCATCTTTGTGAAGTGGGCAACTAGGTGGCCCACAAATAAGAGTAGGAGGGAGACTTCTTACTGGGTATCCTTTTTTTATCATTTGAATTTATACCATTTGAACAAATTATCTACTCAAATAAAATTTAAATTTAGAAAATTCATTTAAAAAAAGTCACTAAGAATCATTTTCAGAAACTATAATACAATTCCCTATAATAGCCTAAAAAAAATTTTTTTAAAGTAGGCTCCACACCCAACATGGGCGTTGAACTCACCACCCTGAGATCAAGACCTGAACTGTGATCAAGAGTTAGACACTCAACTGACTGAGCCACCCAGGTGCCCCTACCCTAGAAATAACTTTTAAACAAACTGCATACCCTTGCCTCTTAACAAAGACTGTAATTTTCCCAGTACACGTCAATCATGTCATAAATGCTACCCTACTGTTTCAGTCTAATCTCCATTTACCAAATGTGAAATTAGAATATCAGCAATACGTGATATATAGTTCTCTTCTGTTCTCCTTCCACCACAGAAGTGCTAATGGGAAACAAAATATATTTGCCAATAGAAAAAAAAAAAGCTAAAAAGCATATAAACAATCACAAGTCAAATCCCTAACATTTATCCATACTATCTGCCTGTTAATTGAGGGTTGTCCAAAGTGTGGTTCCCACACCACTGACATGAATAGTGATTTTAGCTGTATGTGAAGCATTTTAATAGTTATGAATTTGCTTTTAATAGTTTATTATATCTAATACACCAAACCTATGATTTCACAAATATCAGTGCCTACAGTGCCTTTCACTTCCACTTAAGAGAAATCATGAATTCATCTGAAAAATAAGAGTGCACATTTGTGAGTGAAGTTTGAGAAGCACTAGTGCATTACCCAAATTAGATCAAGGGCACACTGGGAATGATCACCAACAGCATCAACCATACAGAAAATTTGACCAAACTTCATGTGCACAGGGAAACTCACTGAAAAGCTGGTACAACTATATGACAGTGCTCTCCTCTTTCCCAAGAGTTGAGGAAATTAAGTGAACCTGAAATTTAATCAAAGTAACTAAGGATAAGACTCAGAGTTTGGTACAATCCTTGAACTTCTGGCAAATTAAGCTTAAAAATGGTAGACATTGGGGAGAGTATGTGCTATGGTGAGTGCTGTGAATTGTGTAAGACTGTTGAATCACAGACCTGTACCTCTGAAACAAATAATACATTATATGTTAAAAAAAAAAAAAGAAGAAGAAGATAGTAGGAAGGGAAAAATGAAGGGGGGGAATCGGAAGGGGAGACGAACCATGAGAAACTATGGACTCTGAGAAACAAACTGAGGGCTCTAGAGGGGAAGGGGGTGGGGGGATGGGTTAGCCTGGTGATGGGTATTAAGGAGGGCATGTATTGAATGGAGCACTGGGTGTTATACACAAACAATGAATCATGGAACACTACATCAAAAACTCATGATGTAATGTATGGTGATTAACATAACATAATAAAATTATATATAAAAAAAAAAAAGGTATTCCTTTCCCAGCCCAAACACCTCAGCACAGACCTTTCATCTGCTGTGAATAGTCATCTCTAATCCCTTTTACCTCAGATACCTCACTCAGCAGGCTCTGGATCACTCTCCCATCCATCATCCTATCTACCACCCTAAGGTTTCCCAGGCAGTTCTTGGACCTAAAGAAAGCCTTTAAGTCAGTCTCCAGAAGAGGAATGAATCAGGCTTCAACAGAACTTCTTTTTAGTATTCTGTGTGATTCTTTACTGCCCCTTCGCTCTTCTGTTACTGCTATGCTGCCCCTCAACCACCAACAACTGCATGGCCGGCTGTGACCTAGTCAAAGCCCGCACGTATCAATTGGGGCCTTCAGTCAGAGCCTTCTACTCTGAAAGTACTCCTCTGCCTTAGGCCTCACGCCCACTAAAAAAATAAATTAACGTTAAAAAAAAGATTTTCCTTTTCCCAGGCTGGAGTTGGTTAGAGGTGGATTAAATGGCAGAGTATCAACTAATCCACCAGGTGTAAGTGACCATCCACATCACCTTTATTCTCCCAAAGGTAAGTGAATTAAGAAAAATACATTTTAAATGAAATAATTAGGGAAAGCTTATATGAAAGAATTTCAGGCTATATAGAGGCAATTTAGAGCCGATGAAAGAAATGTTAGGGCTCACTGCAGGACTACTTCCAAGCCAGTTGCCAGGCTAGCCCCCTTTGGGCAGTGAGAGTGGATATGGGTTGTCAATGGGTTTACTAATCTTCATTTACGTATGATGTTTCCACCACAAACTATTCTAACTGTCCTCATTTAGTATAGTTGTTCACTCACTTTAGAACAAAGATACTTAAACATAAGGAAATATAAATCATCCTCAAAAACTGAACTGATCCCCTGACCCTAGCTAAAAAGATACTTCCGAATCAGGCAGTTACTCACCATGGTATGATGCCATGTTGGGGGATCTATACGGTTCCCAAGATTCTACTTTATTCACATCACATTCTTACAAGAATATTACCACAAATAACCCCAGAGAATGAGATCCAAAGCCCTGACAGATGGTCCCAGTTGGAGCTCCTCTCTCAAGTCACAGGAGCCCACAAGATCAACTGCCCAAACAAGTACATTCAAACTTGAAAGTGGAGTTCCAAACTCAGATTTCAGTAGACATAACTTTAGGAAGGGTATATTTAAGATACAAATGTAATACCCACATCATCGCTGGCAAAGAACATTAGAAATTATCTGCTTTGAAAATTACCATAACCAAGATACCAAAGCATGATGTTTGCCTCCACACATAAGACACCATTAGAAAAAAGAGTTTACTTTGGAAACTAGACCCGGCACTTGCGGTATTTATTTTTCTTTCATGTTTCATAACTGCCTTTAGTCACTTAATCCTATTATTAAAGAATTAAAGAAAATCAAAGAAATACCAATATCAAACTGCAATTTGGTAGACAGGAAGGTAAAAAATAGGAGGCTGAGAAAGGAACACATGCAATTCACCAAGTCAGACCATTTGAACAGCATGGCATTATCTGTGGCTAATACCCTCACACCATACATTCCTTGCAAAGTTCCCCGATACCAAGCAAAAAACAATTTGTCTAAAGCAAACTAGTGCTTCAGCAATTTCTGGCAATTATTTTATCCATCTGAGATGGGCCCCAAATTCCCTAAAACGAGGCTTGCAATCACACTCCCCCATCAACTAATACCCCCCTCCCTCTTATAGGAAGGTATTTTACTTTCCATCTTCTCTCTCAAATTCTGCCTATCCAATCCCTCAATCTCTGACCTGGTCCTTAAAAAGGAAATGCTCCTTCCACCTCTCCAAGTCTAGACCCTTCACTCATTCTTTTCCTTTCAGCCTTGAACAAGACATAGATTTCCTGGAACGGATGGGCGGGTGGGCAGGCAGAGACAGAGGGACACAGACACATGCACCTCCCACCCTTGTACTTAAACAGCCTTGGGCCTTCTTACACTTCAGTTTGCATATTTTTCTTAATCCCCACTAATCTAGTTTAACTCTATGAAGCTGCAAGCAGACGGTCACTGACTCCCAACAGCCAAATACCAGCTGACCAACTTCTCTTTTTCTAAGCTCCTGCCTTTTCTGTTTCTGTTGGCTCCTCCATGGCCCTCCACTCTCCAAGAGGAGTTCAAGGTGCGGGTGGACCCTACAGTCTTTCTTCCCTGCAGCCTACGGGATCTCCTTCAGTCTCCTCGGTAGGAATGATACTAAGAAACCATCTGAGACCTTACTTTCCCCCCAATTCTAACTGCATCTTTAGCCAACAGTACACATTAGCCCTTGGCTCTGTCTTCATCAGCCCTTCAGCTTTATCCCGCATGTCCAAAAACCCAATTCACCAGAGCCTTCCCAGGATTCCCACCCAACTCCACCTCCACTTCCCCTTCCCAAGCAGCCATCTATGTCTGTTTATTTTTCCATACTAATATTCTAACTCCTTTTCCTATTATGGTTGCAGGCTTGCTTCTTCCCCCGAGTTCAAAAGTGACTGCCATGTTCAGAATAAGATGTTTTAAGACTCCCTTATCACGGGCTAGCACTTACTCCCCACTGAAAGGAGTCTGAAAAGAAAGGTGGAAGAGGGGAGAAGCTCAGATGGCGCCAATGCCTTCACCTCACCTGCCCAAGTATCCGCATTTCACCTCAGCTACCAAACTTTCCTTTCCATAAACTGCTGTTCAGCCTATGGATTGAGAAGGCTCCTTCAAACTCTTGAATGAATCCATTAAATAAAGTCATTTCTTTCTTGACCAGAAGGAATCACCACTATGAATATGTCAGTCTAAGGACACCAGACCTTAACCTGTTACTAAAAAACCAAAACCAAAACCCCTTCTCAACCAGCTTCCACAAGTTAACTTCGGCAAAGTATCTGCCCCCGGATCTTAGGGCAATAATGAAATAATCTAGGTAAAACATTCTACTATAGAAAATCTGTCTTCTGAAAGGAAAGCAAGTAAAAACTTGGCCAGGTAAGGCAAGTAACTAACTACTTGTGCCACAATTTGCTTCAGGAAAGCTGCCTGTTCTTCCTCAGGCTACACTAGGAGAGCCAAACAATTTGATTGAGCTCGTTTCCTAGGAATCGTCTGTGCTGCTGCGACGTTGAAGAAGAGCTGCTTCCACACAGCAGCAAATCGTGAAGTTGCAGCAGCGGCTGTTCTGCTAACCCACAGCTAAGAATAACACTCGACTTTCTAATTTAAAAAAAAAAGAACAGAAAGAAGAAAAAAGAAAGACTTGTAAAGTAAGTCCCCGGGCCAAGGATCTGGGGCAGGAGAGGAAGAAGGGGCTTCCTGCACTGACCCTCTTATCACCCAGACCCTCGGTCCAACGCAATCAGCGCACCTTCAGCCCGCAGGGACCAGAAAGCACGGGGTCGGGAGCGGGGGCGCCCACCCCGGGACGGCGGCAGTTTGCAGGTGCCACGGACCGGCCCCCACACATGTTTAACCCGGCTGGAACCCGTGGTTCCGGGCTGGGTTTCCGGGTGGATCGCGCTCACTCTTAATTGACAACGAAGTCGGGGCAGGTTCGAGGCAAATCGCGAGGAAGAAAAGTCACAGAGGGCTGGGGTGGGTGGGGGAGGCGCCGGGACACCCCTCCTGGCCCGCCGTGGCCCAAGGGGCCGGGCCCTGCCCCGCGCGCCCACCCGGGCCGCCCTACCGTGGCTCTGCAGGATCTCGTGCTTGAGGCCGCCCGTATAGTCGATGAGCTCCTCCAGGCCGCGCTCGCACAGCTGCCCGTAGCCCGAGAACTTGTGCAGCACCTTCTCCAGCTCGCGCTCCACCGTCACGCACTGATCCATCCCGGAGGCGGCGGCGACGGCGGCGCTCGGCTCCCTGGCGCCCGGGTGTCCGCAGCCGTTCGGCCCGGGCCCGGCCGAGGCCGCGTCCTGCTCCTCGTCCCCCAGGCGGGCGGCGCGGGCGGCTGAGGCGGCCGAGAGAGCGGGCGTGCTAGCCGCGGCGCCGGGGGAGTCCCGCGCAGCCCGTGCCCGCCTGCCCCATGGCCCCCCGGCCTCCGGATACTCGCCGCCGCTCCCGCTCGCTCTCCCCACCCAGTCCCGCGCCCCTGGTCCTCACTCGCCGCGTTCGGCTGCCCGCGGCGGCGCCGCCGATTGTTTTTGTTTTCACGGGCACCGACCGATGACCTGGTTCTCCCGGGCGGCACCAAGCGCCGCCGACCCGAGGGGGGGGGCAGCCACCCCAGCAAGGGAAAGAGGCGGCGCGGGCCGTACCAAGCGCACCCTCGAGGGGGAGCAGCCTGGCGAACGCGGGCGGAGGAACGCGACGAGCGTCCGCTCGCGCCGCCGCTCTAAAGGTGTGGGCAGTACCACGCGGGAAGCGTGCAAGGGAGAGGGCGAGGGTGGAGCAAGAACCCAATTGGTCCGAGGAGCTAAATAGGGAACTTCGGAGACAGCCCCGGCGCTCAGAGAGCGCTACAACTACGCTCCCCGTAAACAAGAGGGTGGAAACCGTCCCTAACCACTCCGCCCAGAAAAGGGGAAAAAGAACCAATGGGCGCGGGGAATACGTAAGGAGCCAACGTTCTCCAATCCCTGACCGAGGCGTAAACCTTCAGCCAATCGGAGTATAGGGGCCAAACCAATAGTCTCGCTGTTGGAGGGGGTGACTTAGAGTGCATCGTGGGAAGCAAGTTATTTCTGGAAAGCCATGAGGGAAAACAAGGCAGGGACTAAAAGGTCTGTTTTCTACAGGAGTTCGCCCTGGTCATAATTTATGTCATCTCCCCATTACTCCTAGGGCTACTGTCGTTCCGAAGTTTTGGAAGACGGACTTGCCGCCCCGGACGAAAAACCAAGCCCGGCGGGGCGGGGCCGGTAGTGCGGCGGGCGGAGGTCGCTGACAAGAAGCCAGGCGGGGGCGATGCTGGAGGGCGGGGGAAGAGGGCTGCTCGGTAGCTGCGCGGGGTCGGCGCGGGGAAGAGCCCCGCGCGGCCGTGGGTGCCGCCGGGATGCTGGTGCCGCGGGGAGGTCACACTCCCCACCCCCCCGCGGGCCTCAACTCCTTGGCTCCGGGGCTTGGAACCTCTCCCGACAGGTAGCTCCTCTCTGCGCCGTGTGCGGGCAGCTTCACGCAATGGAAACCCGCGTGGGAGAGCGGCACAGCCTGCCCCTGCTCTCGGGCGCCTTATTCCATTGATACGAATTGAGTTACCTCCTCTGCGTAAATTCTTCCCGGACTGCCGTGGTGCCTCCAACCTTGGCCCATATCCCCTTGCGCACTAAGCTGCAGTTGCGCTAATGTTAGCTTTCTTCCAAAAGCCACATTAGTAATTGCCTCAGGGCGTCTGCACTTAGCTTTTTTTCGTTGGCCTGGAAAACCCGTCCACCTTTCTCATCATAAACTTCTCAGCTCACTTGCCCCCTCAGAGGGCCCTCCCCTGACCACACTAATAGAGTTTCCACCTTCCCTCACTCCTCCAGTGTTGTGTCGTATTTATCATAATATCAACCGTATCACCAGTTTTCTTATTTTCACACCATTTATTAAAAGCTGAAGTGATCTGGTTAATTTTTCGTTTACTTTTCAGCCTGCACCTCTTCAGTAAATCTCCGTAAAGGCAAGCCTTTGTCTAATTCTCTGCCCAAGAACGGTGCCTGGCAACATAGTAGGCAATTTTTTTCTTTAATTAAGGTGAAATCTTTTTGAGTCTCAATTTCCCTTTTTGTAATTTGGAAATAATTGCAATTAATAATATTTCATTGGCTTCTTGGGAAATTAAGTGAGATAATATATGTAAACACTCATAGTAAGCAGGGAATAGCCGTATGATAAATGCTGGTTGTTAGTTGTCTGTTCCCGTAAGTAAATCTGAGATGGCAGCCTAAAATGGAATCACGTTGGTCTAGTCCCCAATCCTTTCATTCAGGTGATTCCCAAGGGCTCCCCTCGCTGTTGCTGTTATAAATCTCCTTTCTCCTCCCCACCTAACCCATTTTCCTTTCTCCTCTTTCTTGGCAGATGGCCCTGATTGCTTTTTCACTGAGAAGATTAAAAAAAAAATCCAGCTCCAGCATCCTCTGCCACTCTTCTCAAAGTATTTCTGTCCGTCCCATCCATTTTGTGTACCTAAAGGAACAAGAGTCTTTTCTCCCTTCTAAGTTGCCAACCCTTGGCTTGCTGGCTTCATCTCACCTCCCTCCAGACGTCTTCCCCTCCTTTGTACTAGGTCCTTCCTTTCTGCTTTCAGACTGAATGGGACTGACCTACCTGGAGAATTGGGGGAGAGATGATCTTTATTTATCCCTTCTCAAGCTGTTTCCCTTTTCCTCTCAGTCCCTTCATGGCCAAACTGCCCAAATTCTTTACACTTTTTCCTCCCTGATCTCCTTGATAAGCTCATTCTTTTCTCAGTCTTTTTTTTTTCCTTGACCTCACTGCCACACGAGAAAATTCTGACTCACTTTCACCTGTAAAATTCTCCCTTGATATTGTCCTAGTATGGTTCAGTCACCCCTTCTCCCTTGCTGGCTCTTCTTTCTCATTTAGCCCTCTATGTGAGTGGGCATTTGCCCCAGGTTTTATCCTCAATACCTGCTGTCCTGAGGTAGCACTTTACAATCTGCCCCTCTCCAGCCTTGATGTGCCTCATAAGCTCTAGCTTCACATTCTCCAACCAGTAAGACATTATCATCCAGAGACTGACTACCTCTAGTCAACATGTCAAAAAAAGTTCACATTTCCTTTCAAAATTGACTATCCTCCCTTTGACTTCTCTGTTTTTATCAGCATTACCTTAACTCCCAGCTACAGCTGCCACTTCTCCATCCTTATCTTTTTTAAGATTTTATTTTTGAGTAATCTCTACATGCAGCATGGGGCTCGAACTCACAACCCTAAGATCAAGAGTCACATGCTCCACCAGTTAAAGCCAGATGCCCCTCCATCCTCATCTTTAACTTACCTATAGGACTCTCAAAAACCCTTTATCAAATTCCTCGACTCTACTAACTTGTTTCCATTGCCACCCCTCTACATCCTTCCCAAGATCCCTTTGCTAATTCAACTGCCTTCATTCACCCCAGAATCATTGGTGTTCCTCCGGATTTTGTCCTCATCAGTATCCCTAGGGATGCAGATTGTCTTGTCCCTTTTTCATTCATCCTCCACATGAAGTCAGACATCAAGTTCTATAGAGTATGACTTCCTAATGTCCTCATGAGGCTTTTTAACTTCTACATCCTCATCATCAGTACCTTGAGATATTTCCAAGATTATAATTGTTTCTCTTACTCCTACAGTGCCACCAAATGAATCTTCATTCCCCTCAAAAGGTTATTATAGTTAAATGAGATAATCTATCTAAAGCACTCAACATAATGCCTAACACATGGTAAGAGCTCTTATTTCTACTGATCAGAAATAATCATACAAATATCAAATCATGTTGTACACCTGAAACTAATATAATGTTATATATCAATTATACCTCAATTAAGAAAAAAGGAAGAACTAATTACTCCCCATTACTGACAGCTTCAAATCATAATTCCCAGCTGCATGGTCTGCCCAGTGTAGCAACCCATCATAATCCCCCATCAAATACCAGACACGTTCACATTTTCAGGGTGAAGTGAGCACAGTTCATCCATGCTTTTTCCTCTCTTGGAATGCCTTTCTTTGTCCAAAGCCATTCAAACCCTCCCCTTTCTTCAAGTAACAAGACAAGTCCTACTTTCTTGATACCTTCTAGATCTTGGCCTGCATTCTCCAATATGGTAAGTCACCAACTCTACGTAGCTTTTTAAATTAAATAAAATTAAAAATTAAAATCCTCAGTTGTACAGACCACATTTCAAGTACTCATTAACCACATGTGGCTAGTGGCTACTATGCTAATCCATCACTGTAGAAACTTATATTGAATAGTGCTGATCTAGACCATGACCACAGTATAGTTACCAGCCATTCCTTGACCTGCTATATGACTTCTCTGGGTTAAGTCATTTAATTCCTAAGTGCCTAGTGCTCTTCTCTTCTTGGTTAACTTTTCCAATTTGCTTACTCAATTAGATTGTTAGCTCCTAGGTCAGGGCTGACTGTTCTTTTTCTCTCACATGATTTAATCAGAATAGAAAAAGTGCTTTAGGTATTTGTTAAAGGAAAGAGCATAATAAGAGGAGAAGAGACTTCAGGGCACCTGGCTGGCTCAGTCATTAGGACGTGGGGCTCTTGATCTTGGGGTTGTGAGTTTGAGCCTCATGTTGAGTTTAGAGATTACTTAAAATCTTAAAAAAAAGAGAGAGAGAGAAGAGGTTTCGAATTTAACCGAGGAAAGAAAAACAGTACTTGTAAGGACAGAGATCTTTATGTTCCCTCTTTAGTTTGTATTGGCCCTTCCTATCCAGTGCATAATTGCTTTAAGCCCATACCTTGGTTTTTCAGAGGAGGGTCTCTAGAAGCAAGAGGGAAAAAAATCAGTTTTCAGAACAACTGCAAATTATTTTTCTGTGGTTGCATTTTCATCATACAACAAAAAATTCACACACGAACACAAACACAAACAAAACCCTACTCCAGTATCAAATGGACTCCTGTCCCCATATTCTGTTCAATCTGGAGAACCTCTCAATTTGCAATCATTCTGGACTTTGCTCTGGTCCTTCCCTTAACTTTAAATTTGATTCTCTGTAACATTTAACTAATATTAATCCAAAGGAAAGAGGAAACCCTTTGTCTTCTGACTAAAATAGATATTCATCATAAGGAAATTAGAAAAAAACAGTACATAAATAATAATTTCATGAAATCCCAGAAGCAGAAAAAAAATGAGTTTTAACATTTGGGGTGAATTTCCAGAGTTTTTCCTATGTATACACATATACCCATATGTGCATTTTCATAAAAGATAGCTCTTTTTATATACATTTTGTAAACTGCTTTTGCTGTCCACTTAACAACTTTTCTCTAACAACAACAAAAAAGTCTTTAGAACTGCTTTTTTTTTTTTTTTTAAGTAATCTCTACACCCAAGTGTGGGGCTCGAACTCCAACCCCAAGATCAAGAGTCACACGCTCTTCTTTTTTTTTTTTAAAGATTTTATTTATTTATTTGAGAGAGAGAGAAAGAGCATGAGAGGGGAGAGGGCCAGAGGGAGAAGCAGGCTCCCTGCTGAGCCGGGAGCCCGATGTGGGACTCGATACCAGGACTCCAGGATCGTGACCTGAGCCAAAGGCATTCGCTTAACCACCTGAGCCACCCAGGTGCCCAAGAGTCACACGCTCTTCTGACTGAGCCAGCCAGGCACCCCTAGAACTGCTTTTGACATCTTTTGAAATGCTTAATAGCTGTTGCACATTACTAGAACTTAGCACTCACCCTTATTCAACATATGTCATATTTATACTTTTCACTTTCATTTATTCTTAGAAATCTGAAATTACACAGAGGCAAGATAGGAAAAGTCAAAATTTCATCTTTCAGATTTGAGAATCTATTTTTAAAAACTGCTTTAAAAATGTACTTTTATGCAAAATACACTTTTGATAAGGGTAAGAAAGACTTTATTAAAAAAGACCTTGTAGAAAGGAGCTTATTAATTTACTGACTGTTCTAGCTCACAGCTAATATAAAAGTAAGAGTAAATTGACAAAATGTGTAATGACATACTGAATTACAAAATATATTCCTTCTCATCACTTAAAAAAAGTCAGTTTTCATCATTTTCAAACAAACAAAAATCTTGTTGTATGGTATGGTACCTATATGGTACCCAACCTGTAGGGAAGTATTTATACCTTTTGGACCTGTCCCCCACCTCCCCAGGTTTTATTGACCCAAATCTTTTCCTTTCTGGATTCTGGGGTGTCTTTCTATACTTTATGTCCTGCTCACTCTTTTGTGTGCTTTACTAGGTGTAGCAAGAAGTGTACTAACACCAAAGTAATTCATTCAACCCCTCCCAACCTAAGTTTCCTTATCTATAAAGTGAGAAGCTTGAAACAGATGACCTTTTAGGTCCTTCCAGTTTTAAAATTATAGAGATGCCAATGTTTATTAAGCAATACGTGAGGTATGACACAACCAAACAGGAATGAACAGATGCACCCTCTCTGCTTTTGAAAGCTTTGCGTCTGAATCATTATTTCCTCATGGAAATGTGGTGTTGTTTTGTTTTGGTTTTGTGGTTTTTTTTTTTTTTTGCTTTATTTATCCCTAATTATAATAATAGCTACCTACCATTTATTGAGTGCTTACAATATGCCAGGCACTTTGCTTTAAATGTGTGATTATCCAAAGCAAGCTTTTGAAGTAAATATTACTATAGTTGTCCCCATTTTACAGATGAAGAAACTGAGGTATGCAGGGGTTAAGTAATTTCTCCAAGATTACGCAAATAGGACAGGTGGAGCTAGAATTTGAATTTGAATCTGACTCTATAACCAACAAGCCACTATACCTCAAACAGGCAAAATTATGCTTTGTGATTATTTGTTAAGCAGAGGATTTCTACTACAACGGAGGGTTATTTACCCTAGGTAGTGTGGTTTGGTATCAGGAGCTCAGGGCTAAGATTCGCAAAAATTGTAACACTTCTCCTTACCAGCTTTTCAACCTCAGGCAAGAACCTTAACCAAACAGCCTTTATTTTTTTCAAATAACAATATCTGCTCCACCTACCTTGCAACATTGTTGAGAGTAATATGTACATATATATTTATAAAGTAACATGTATATACTTTATATAGTAAATGTATATATTTAATTGTAAATATATAAGAGCATTGTGTATGTACATTATATATGTAAAGTGCTCTGTAAACCATTAAGCCCTATAAAAGCTTAGGGTGCTGTTATTTCCTCTTACTATGTATGCATTTGATTCATCTGTT
This sequence comes from Neomonachus schauinslandi, assembly GCF_002201575.2. Lineage (NCBI taxonomy): Eukaryota > Metazoa > Chordata > Mammalia > Carnivora > Phocidae > Neomonachus > Neomonachus schauinslandi. Next base: position 38,341,116 of record NC_058412.1, read on the forward strand.
TATGGATCTTTCTGTGCATCTGTTCAGTGCAGAGTCTAGGTTGTAAATTGCTAAAATACAAGATTCATGACTTCTGACAACCTGGGGAGATTCCAGGTAGTAAACTAAGGTAATGTTTTAAAAAATGGCCTTTTAAGGCGACTTCCAGTTCAACTAACATGAAGTAATCCCATTCCTTTAGGTTGTCCCTAAAAAGCCCTAGACATACTACAGAAAACAAGCATAGTAATATTTTGGAAGGTAGAAAGAAGTTGGGCTACATAGGAATCTGGAGACTTGAATGACACGATGATAAGTTTCCAGTTTTCCTTATTTCCTCTCATATCTCAGGGCAATGCAAAATCCTCCAACCCAGCACTATGAACAGGCACAGACAATAAAAACTCCAAGAAAAGTCCGTTTTCCCTACGCAAAGGATGGAAAAAAGAATGGCCTAACAATGGAAAGCTTATTGGCAATTCTGTCCTACTCCAGACAAATACAGAAAACTGCACCCTCTAATCACAGCGTAGTTTCAGTAGAGCTGAGCAAGGAGTTAATTTCCCATTCAACCTTCCCTAATCCATGGACATGAGAGGTAGCATTCCAATTCCCCTGCAGGATGGTTTTGGCAGGGCTGGAGTAGGGAGCTGACCTTCTATCTTCTGCCTGGCGAAAGCAGATGGTGCTCCAGTTCTCCTCAGCAGGTGGTATCAGCAGATTGAGAGGAGAGCTGAGTTTATATCCCCACTCAGATGCAACAAGACAGAGGGAGTTGGTGCCCCACTTTCACTGTGAAGTTGTTGGTGGAGTAAGGGGGGAGCTGAACTTCCACCCCACCCAATTGCAACAAGGCAGTGTGAATCAGTGCTCCACTTTTGCTAAGGTGGTGTTGGCAGGGCTCAGAGAGAAGTTAAACATACACACCCAGCAGCCCATGTCTCAACAGGAGACTTCCTACTTTAAAAATAAATAAATGATTGATCGATTGATTGATTGATTAAATAGGATCCAGAGCTTCATAATCTAATATCTAAAATATCCAAGATACAAAAAATACTCATCCAAGAACCAAGAAAATCACAACATGAATGAGAAAAGACAATCAACAGATGCCAATAATGAGATGAATCAAATGTTGGAATTGTCTGATGATTACGTTAAAGCAGCTATCATAAAAATACTTCATCAATCATTTACAAATACTCTTGAAACAAAGTGAAAATAAATATTTCAGCAAAGAAATAGAAATTACCAAAAAAGCTAAATGGAAATTATAGAACTGAAAAATACATAAGTAAAATAAAAAACTTACCATAAGGGCTCAATAACAGAGTGAAGATAACAGATGATAGAATCAGTGAACTTGAGGAACAGACCAATGGAATTTACTCAAGTTGAACAACTGGATAAAATTGTCTGGAATAAAATGAATGGAATCTCAGAGACTATGGGATATTAAAAAAAAAAGGTAACAATCATATCCCTGGAGGAGAATGAGAAAACTGAAGAAATATTCAAAGAAATAATAGCTGAAAACTTCCCTAACTTGGCAAAAGACATACACCTGCAAATTCAAGAAGTTAAATTGCAAAAAAGACAAGCCCAAAGGAATCCACTCCAAAACATACAACAATTAAATTTCTGAAAACTAACCACAAAGAAAATATTTTGGAAGCAGCCAATGAGAAATGACATTTACTTATAGGGGAACACCAATATGAATCACCTAATGTCTTGTGGAGGCCAGAAGGAAGTGGCACAATATTCTTCAAGTATTAAAAGGATTGTCAACCAAGAATCCTATGTCCAGTGAAATATTCTTCAATGATAAAAGGGAAATCAAGAAATTCTCAGATGAAGGAAAACTAAGAGAATTTGTCACACCAAAAAGAATTTTTTTAAGTGGACTCCACACCCAGCTTTTTTAAAATGGGCTCCATGGGGCTTGAACTCATAAACCCCTGAGTCAAGACTTGAACTGAGATCAAGAGTTGGACACTTAACCAACTGAGCCACACAGGTACCCCAAGCATATTTTCTAAACAGAAAATGATTAAAAAAAAAAAAAAAAGAAAACTTGGAACATCAGGAAGAAAGAACACAATAAACAAAAATATTGGTATATAGAACAGACTCTTTTTCTTCTTGAGTTTTATAAATTTCTAAAATGATAGTTGAAGCAAAAATTGTAACATTATTTATATTCTAAATATATGCAAATATTTAAGACAATTATACTATAAACAGGGAGGGCAAAGACATAAAGGGAGTTAAGATTTCTATACTTAACTTGAACTGGTAAAATAATGATACCAGTAGACTGTGATATGTATACATAGTGTAATACCTAGAGCAACCACTAAAAAAACTATACAACAGGTAAAATTAAAAAGTACTACAGATAAGGGGGATGTGGGGAGTTATTGTTTCAAGTGGTACAGCACTTCTGTTTGAGATGAAAGATTCTAGAAATGGATAGTGGTGACGTTTGCACAACATTGTGAACATACTTAATGCTCCTGAATTATACGCTTAGAAATGTTTTAAAATGGTAAATTTTATGTTATGCTTATTTTACCAAAATGGAAAAAATAGGTAAATTAAAAAAACATTATAGAAATGGTAATTGATTTTGCAATATGTAAGTGTATCAAATCAACACATCATACACCTTAAATTTACACAGTGTTATATGTCAACTAAATCTCAATAAAGTTGGGGGGGAAATACTATAGATAAAATAGAATTTTCAAAATAGAATTTTCAAAAATGTTCAAGTAACTCACAGGATGGCAGGAAAAAAGAAACTATAGATGGAAAACAAAGTACACACAGAAAATAAAATGGCACACTTAAGTTGTAACATATCGATAATTACATTAAATGTTAACAGCCTAAGTACACCAATTAAAAGATAAAATTGGCAGAATGGATTTAAAAACATGACCTAATTATATGATGTCTACAATAAGTTCATTTCAAATATAATGATATAGGCAATGAAAGGGATTTAAAAAGAAATATCATGCAAACATTAATCAAAGGAAAACATGAGTGGCTGATATTATATTAATATTGCATATAGAAGACTTAAGAGCAAAGAAAATTATCAAAGATAGAGATGGCCACATTGTGATAAAAGGGTCAATCCACCAAGAGGGCATGCCAATTCAAAATAGGTATGCACCAGACAACAGAGCTGCGAACAAAATGTGAAACAAAAACTGAAAGAACTAGAAGAAACAGACAAATTCACAATAATAGTTGGAGACTTCAACACCCCTCTCTCAAAACCTGATGGAACGATTAGCCAGAAAATCAGCAAGGATATAAAAGAGCTCAATGCCAACAACCAGCAGGATCTGGTCAACATTTATAGAATACTTCGCCCAATAACAGCAAAATACACGTTTATCAAGTGCTCATGGACATACACCAAGATAGATCATTTCCTGAGCCATAAAACAATTCTCACTCAAAAGAAACAAAATCATACTGAGTATGTTGTCCAAGCACAATGGAATCAAACTAGAAATAAATAACAGAAAGATAATAGGAAAATCTCCAAACAGTTGGAATTAAATAACACATTTTACGTTTCTAAATAATGTATGAGTCAAAGAGAAAGTCTCACCTCAAGGGACTCAGAAAATAAGTGCAAAACAGATTTAAAGCAAGCAGAGTAAGGAAATAATAAATATAAAAGCAGACAGCAATAAAATTGAAAATAGGAAAACAATAGAGAAAATCTATAAAAGAAAATTAACCTCTAGCAAGATTGACAAAGAATAAAAGAAGCCTCTAATTAGAAATACCAGAAATGAAACAGGGAATATCACTACAGACCCTGCAGACATCAGAAAGATAATAAGGAAATACTACTACAATTCTATACATATAAATTCAACAACTTAGATGAAATGAACTAGTTCCTCAAAACACACCCAACTACTACAACTTGCTCAATGAAATAGATTATTTGAAAGGTCCTAAGGCTATTAAGGAAATTGAATTCATAATTTTGAAACTCTCAAAAAAGAAATCTCTAGACTCACTGGAGTGAGTGAGAAATCTCTAGTTTCACTGGAGAATTCTGCCAAACCTTTCAAGAGTAATTAACACCAACTCTATACAATCTCTTCCATTTTAAAATATGAGAGAATACTTTCCAATTCATTCTCTGAAGCTAGTCTTACCCTGACACCAAAACCAGATAATGACAGTAAGCCAAAAGAAAATTATGGGCCAATATCTCTCATGAACTTAGTTGCAAAAATAAAGAATCATAAATTGATTCCAGCAATATATAAAAAGATTTATATATCATAGTGTAGAGGGGTTTTCTCAGCAATACAAGGCTGGTTCAGTGTTCAAAAGTCAACTAATGTAATCGACCATATCAACAGACTAAAGAAAAATCATATGATCATATCAATTGTTGCAGAAAAGGCATTTGATAACATCCAACATCCATTCATGATTAAAAGCCTCCATAAGCTAGGAACTCCTCCACTTGTTAAAGAATATCTACAAAAACCTACAGTTAACGTCGTAACTACTGGTGCCAGCCTAAATGTTTTTCCCTACAATGTCCTAGAATGTCTGCTCTCACCACCTAGTGAAGTGGCAGGAAGTTTTAACCAGTTCAGTAAAGCAAGAAAAAGAAATAAAAAGCATGGCCTACAGATTGGAAAGGAGGAAATAATACTGTCGCTATTTGCCAATGATATTAGTGTCTATGTAGAAAATTCCAAGGAATCTATACATACACATATACACACACATGCACACACAAACACACACAATCCCAGAACTTAATAAATGAGTTCAGCAAGATCACAAGATGCAAGAATAACACCCAAAAACCAATTGTGTTTTTTATGCTAAAACATTAGTTGAGGAAACTGAAATTAAAAACACAATGCCTGGGGCGCCTAGGTGGCTCAGTCGTTAAGCTCAGGTCATGGTCCCAGGGGTCCTGGGATCGAGCCCCACATCGGGCTGCCTGCTCAGCAGGAAGCCTGCTTCTCCCTCTCCCACTCCCCCTGCTTGTGTTCCTGCTCTCGCGGTGTCTCTCTCTATCAAATAAATAAATAAAAAAGCTTTAAAAACAAAATAAAATAAAAACATAATGTCATTTATAATTGCTCCAAAGAAAAATGCATAGGTATAAATCTTATGAAACATATACAGGATCTGTATTCTGAAAATCACAAAATACTGATGAAAGAAAGATAACCTAAATGGATGAATAAAGATACTCTGTTCATGAATTGGAAGACTCAGTATAGTAAAGACGTCAATTGTCCCCAAAATGATTGCTATAGATTTAATGCAATTCTGATCAAAATCTCAGCAAGGCCTTTTGTAACATAGGCAATTTTACTGTAAAATTTATATGTAAAGGTGCAGGAACTCTAATAACTAAAACAACTTTGAAAAAGAAGAATAAAATAGGAGGAATCATTCTATCCAGTTAAAATCTCAATATATAGTGACAGTGGTCAAGACTGTATGGTATTGGCCCAGGGATATACACATAGATCAATGGAATATAATAGAGAACCCAGAAATAGGCTGACACAAATATGCCCAAGTGATATTAACAAAGGTGCAAAAGAAATCAACAGAGGAAGGATAGCGTTTTCAGGAAATAGGGTCATAAAATGATTGGGCATTCATGGGCAAAAAAAAAAAAAAAAACCTTTACATAAGTCTCACACTTTTTATAAAAATTACCTCAAAGTAGATTACTGATTTAGATGTCAAACAGGTAAAGTAAAACATAAAACTTTAGGGGCGCCTGGGTGGCTCAGTTGGTTAAGCGACTGCCTTCGGCTCAGGTCATGATCCTGGAGTCCCGGGATCGAGTCCCGCATTGGGCTCCCTGCTCAGCGGGGAGCCTGCTTCTCCCTCTGACCCTCGCCCCTCTCATGAGCTCTCTCTCTCTCATTCTGTCTCAAATAAATAAATAAAATCTTTAAAAAAAAAAAAAACATAAAACTTTAAAAAATAGGCAAAAATTGGGGCGCCTGGGTGGCTTAGTCAGTTAGGCATCTGAGTTCGGCTCAGGTCATGATCCCAGGGTCCTGGGGAGTCCCACATCGGGCTCTCTGCTCAGCGGGAGCCTGCTTCTCCCTCTCCCTGCCACTCCCCCTCTTGTGCTCATGCTCTCTCTCTGACAAATAAATAAATAAAATCTTTAAAAAGAAAAAACCTTTAAAATAATACAATAAAAAATAGGCAAAAATCATTGGGACTTAGCGCTAAGCAAAGAATTTTTAGATTTGACACCAAAAGCACAATCCATAAAATGAAAAATTACTAAGTTGAACCTCATCAAAATGGAGAACTTTTGCTCTGTGAAAGAGCCTGTGAAGAGATGAAAAAGACAAACTATAGACAGAGAAATTTGCAAACTGTAAATCTGCCTAAAGACTTGTATCTAGACTATATAAAGAACTCTCAAAACTCAACAATAGGGGCACCTGGGTGGCTCAGTCATTAAGCATCTGCCTTTGGCTCAGGTCATGGTCCCAGGGTCCTGGGATCAAGCCCCACATCGGGCTCCCTGCTCCGCGGGAAGCCTGCTTCTCCCTCTCTCACTCCCCCTGCTTGTGTTCCCTCTCTCACTATGTCTCTAGTTGTCAAATAAGGAAATAAAATCTTAAAAAAAAAAAAAAAAACTCAACAGTAAAAAACCAAACAATCCAATCAGAAAAAAGCAAAGGATGTGAACATACTTATCACTGAAGATAGTGTACAGATGGCAAATAAGCACATAAAAAGCTGCCCAACAAACATTAGCAATTAGCAAAATAAGAATTTAAACAACAATGAGGTATCACTACACACCTCTCAGGATGGCTACAATAAAATATAGTGATATACCAAACGCAGGTAGGGATGCAGAGAAACTGGATCACTCATACATTGCTGGTGGGGATGGAAAAAGATAATAGCCATTTTGGAGCAGAGTTTGGCAATCTCATACAAAACTACATGTGCACTTGCCATATAACCCAGAAATTGCACTTTTGGGCATTTATCCCAGAGAAATGAGAACTTGTGTTCACACAAAAACCTGTACACAAATGCTCACAGACATTTTATTTGTAATAGCCCCAAACAGGAAACAACACCAATGTCTTTCAACAGGTGACTGATTAAAAAAAAACTGTGGCACAATCATACCAGACAGTATTACTCAGCAATAAAAAGGAATGAACTATTAATACACAGTGCCCTGAATGAATCTTAGGGGAATTACACTGAGTGGAAGAAAAAAGCCAGTCTCAAAACTCCTTTTAAATCACATTCTTGAATAATGAAATTATAGAGACGGAGAACAGATTGAAGGTTGCCAGGGATTGGGGTTAGTAGGAGGAACAGCCTGGCTGTGGCTGCAAAAGAGTAACATGAGGGATCTTCATGATGGAATTCTTCTGTATCTTGATTGTGGTGGCCATACAACTCTACATATGTAATAAAATTGCATTGAAGTTTGTGAGAACACACAAGTGCATGGTGATACTGGTGAAAACTGAATAAATTCAATGAATTGCACCAATGTTAATTTTCTGGTTGCAATACTGCACTATGCAGGATCTCTCTGCATGTGAAACTACAATTATCTCAAAAAAGTTTTTTAATTGGCCTTTAGAGGATAATTATGATAATGAAGGGGGAAAGGCAACCACTCCTTTTATGTCCATAATTATTATATCTACAGCCACATGTCTTTCTTTTTAGGGTTACCCGGTTTACTTTTTCTAGTGATTAATTCTGAGTTATGTTTAATCCCCCTTTTTCTCTCCTCTCCATTTTTCCTGTCAAATAATCAATAGGTTATTTGGATCTGATGCAAGATTATTTAGAGTTACATTTCAGTATAGAGACTTGCGGTTCTCAAACCTATGACTGATCTTGCTCATTATCCCAAAGGCAGGGAGAGCATTATGGATGTTGGGTACTCTCTGGTAGACAGCACATGGGAAGTGTGTAAAGAGCGTGCTTTTGTTGCTACAAAAGACAAATGCCTCCATTACTAATCCTCTAAATCACTTTGTATGTTGAAATGAGTGGGGAGATTTTTTTGTTCAACTCATTCTAAGCTGCCTTTGCCCTTGGTTGAGAATCAGGCATTATTCTTTTCTAAAAAGAGTTGTGGCTTATTAGAATTCAGAGAACATAGTGTTTATCAATAGAAATAAAGGTCAGAATATGAAGAAGACCACATAATTGATTACAAACATTTGAAAGGAATAGTAGCATATGTCCTTGGCAAGTACAATGTTGTTTTGTGCCCCCATACCTTAGCATATGCTATTCCATCTGTCTGGAATGCCTTCTTTCCATGTTTCAAATTTTGCTTAGTGTCTTGTGAATCCTTCAGACCCCTTATCCTACAGATATAATCATTCCCTATGCTGTACTATTTCTATAAAGAGTGCATAATTCTATTATAGTATATAAATTGGAAAGAAGCAGTACAATATAGTGATTAAGAACTTAAACTCTAAAAAAAAAAAAAAAATTGAACTCTGACACCAGACTGAGTTTGAATCCCAGCTACACTAGCTGTGTGACAGTGAGCAAGTTATTTAACCTCTTGTTGCCTCAATTTCCTCATCTATAAAATGGCAATAGTAGTAATATTTCATAGATTTATTGTAAGAATTAAATTAATATATGTAAAATGCTTAGAAAAGTACCTGGCATATAATAAGCGCTACATAAGTATTAACTGTTATCTTTATTTTTGTTTATTTCACTTAATTAGACCATAAGCTACTTAAGGGCAGTATAAATTATCTATTGCTGTATTCAAATTATTACAAAACTTAATGACTAAAACAACAAACATTATCTCATGGTTTTTGTGGGTCAGGAATCCAGGAACACTTGGTTAAGTCCTCTGGTTAAGGGTTTCTTACAAGGCTGCAATCAAGGTATTACCTAGACTGGTAGTTATCTGAAAGCTCAGCTAGAGAAGGATCACATGGTTGCTGCCAGGATTAAATTCCTCATGGATTGTTGGATTGAGGCCTCAGTTCCTCAGAGGCCACCCTCAGTTTCTTGCCACTGGGCCTCTCCATAGGGTAGCTCACAACATGGCAGCTGGTTTCCAATGAATGAACAAGCAAGAGAGGTTGAGCAGGACAGAAGTCACCCTATTTTTATAACCTGATCTCAGAAGTGACATCCCTCACCTTTCCTGCGTTCTGTTTGTTAGAAGTGAGTCACTAGGTCCAGCCCACATTCAAGGTGAAGGGATTACACAAGAGCAAGAATAAAAGGAGGCAGGATCATTAGGAGCCATGTTAGAGGTTGCCTCCCAATTATTCCCATTCCTCCCACATGCAGAATATATTCATTGCCTCCCAAAGTTCCCAAAAGTCTCATCCCAGTATAGGCAGGGACTATATCTTACTCATATTTGTAACTACAGCCACTTTTTTTTTTACTGATTTGATCAAAAGAAAAAAGGTAATATTCTTCTTTGTAATGAAAGAAGAGAATTTCATGTCACTAAAACTTAAGCTATATGAATAAAATTCTATAAATAAAAATGTAATAAAGAACAAGATTTTGGGGGGCACCTGGGTGACTCGGTTAAGCATCTGACTCTTGATTTTGGCTCAGGTCATGATCTCATGGATCGTGAGAATCTGCCCTGCATCGGGCTCCATGCTCAGTAGGGCATCTTCTTGAGATTCTCTCTTTCTCTCCCTTTGCCCCTTCCTGCTGACTCGCTCTCTCTCTTTCTCTCTCTCTCTCAAATAAATAAATAAATCTTTAAAAAAAAGAAAGATTTCTCTTAGCTATTATTTTGAATGCCCTGAAATTGTTGGAGAATTTAATCACTACACAGATTTTAAGCATTCATCATTTTATTTCATTTCCATGTTTGGTTTGAGTGTGAAGATATTTCAAGAAATCAGAAAGCAAAACCTAATATTGCATCCTAAATTTCTATAAGTTCATCCATATATTGTTTATCTTCTCTGTTTACAGTTGGATTCATGATAGCAAAGAATGTCAATATTTTCAACTCCTTTTTCCAAATCAATTCCTGATCATGGATGTCCAATAAAGTACAACCAACTAAAACACATCATTGCATTGAAATAGAACTTTTCTCATCCACCCTTATCTAGGGCATTTCTCCAATCTCTAACTATAGTTGCATTCACCTGTGATATGGAAGAAACACAGTAGGTATATGCCATACCAAGTGACTCTTTGTCTTTATCCCTCTTCTCATCATGCACATTTTTCTGAGGTATAAGCAAAAGCCACAGAACCAACTGCTTTGCCCTAGAGCCTCTCCTTTGACCCTCAGCAGCCTGTTGGAGCAGGACATTGAGAGAAGGGACAGGGGAAGGGGATTTTTTTATGAAGAGCTGGATTCAATGCCATGAGGAAAACCGAAGGAATTGAACCTGGAGGCAACAAAGTGTATGTTTTGATGGCAAAATAATTAAAATCTATTTTTCTTGTTCCCAGTCCATTGGGCCAGAAAACATATTTTTCTCTCTAAAAACTATGGGATTTTAGCTTAAGTTGTAGAGTTAAGTTATCTAAATAACAGGAGGTTTTCAAATTACTTCATTAATACCGCTAAAGATCCTGGTACCCTGTTCTTATTATTCCTGCCCCCAGAAAGTTATTTAAAAAAAAAAAAAAAAAACCTGTAGGGATCTTTAGGATACTGGTGTTATTTTTCATGAGAAACTATGAAGGATATTATTCACAAAAAAATCAAACAATGTATTATAGAAAAAAATAGTTCTGTCCATGGACCACCAGTCTCCTGAAATAGCGCTTCTAGGGATCTCCTTGCACTTATTAAATCCAGTAGCCTTTCTTGTGCTGCTCACTGCTGACCTGTTTATTCTCAAAACTACTTCCTAGCATGAACTTTCAGTTCTAATCTAAATCAGTCTCTTCCTTTCCTCTGTTCACACTATTGTTGCTCCTGTCCCCGTGCCCCTGCTAATCTAATGCCCTTCTCTCAATCCCCTGAAGTCATCCTATGCCTCAGAGCCCAGATGATTTTTCCTCAAAGCCTCCCCACATCATGAGAGCTGTCCTGGATCTCCCTTCTGCGGATTTCTCTCTCTCTCTCTCTCTTTTTTTTTAAGATTTTATTTATTTATTTGACAGAGAGAGCAAGAGCAGGAACACAAGCAAGGGGAGTGGGAGAGGGAGAAGCAGGATTTCCGCCAAGCAGGGAACCCGATGTGGGACTCAATCCCAGGACCCTGGAATCATGACCTGAGCTGAAGGCAGATGCTTAACGACTGAGCCACCTAGGTGCCCCTGTGGATTTCTCTTATAGATAGAATTTTCAGTGCTTAATTTGTTTCCTAATCAAATTCCCTCTTTTTAGTTATCATATAACCTTTTCATGAGTGAGCATCTATCCGAAAGCTATAGCGTCAGGATATTTGTTTTGCAGTTTTAGACCTTTGGAGATTAATGGGTTATGAAGTGTCAGTTATTCCTACAGATGCTGTACAATGATACCAAATGGTGGTAAACAGTGCTGCATATTCTTGAAATTGAAAGGTACAGGAGGGGCGCCTGTGTGGCTCAGTCGTTAAGCGTCTCTGCTCTGGTCATGATCCCAGGGTCCTGGGATCGAACCCCACATCAAGCCCCCCATGGAGCCCTGTAGGCCTCCCTGCTCGGCAGGAAGCCTACTTCTCCCTCTCCCACGCCCCCTGCTTGTGTTCCCTCTCTCGCTGTGTCTCTCTCTGTCAAATAAATAAAAAAAAACTTAAAAAAAAAAAAAAAAGAAAGGTACAGGAGCCGAAGAATGTGTTTTTCCCTAATTAAATAGTGGGTTTCTGCATGACCTTATATCAAACTCAGACTTTCAAATCAGAGTGCCTAAATAAACTAAAACAACTTGCAATTACACAGTCACCTAAAGGCGATATATCTTTAAAGCATCATACTAAAAAATGTGTGTGTGCATGTGCATGCACATGCATCTGTATGTTTGTATTCTATGACATATGGATTCCTCTCCTCATGGTTTCTTAATTATATTTAAAACCTCTTTAACTTTCAGATTTTCCTGAATATTGACTAAAACTAAGTCCTTTTGTGGTCGTTTTGTCAAGTTTGCTACTTTTTCTGGCAAGAATTTTATGCAGCTACTCCTGAGGCTCAGAAGTTAATATCTACATGCTTCTGAACTAAATTGTACTAAGAGTGACAGGGATTTTTACCCTTCTTTGGGTGGCTTCTCACATAATTTTCCTATTTCTCTTACTTTGCTCTCCATCCATTGCTCCATATAAAATACACAAAACACTTTTATAGTCAGCAGCCAAAATTGCTTGTCTATTCTCCACCAAACAGAAGGTAGTTCTAAGCCACTTATGAAAAACCATCTTAATTTCACCCTCTCCCATGGCCATCTCAGGCAAGGAGCCAGTTTGGCAATTTTTATTTACAGACCTAAATTACCAATTTAACAACTTTTGCCATTTTCCCCTGGAAAATTATAGTATGTGTGTGTGTGTGTGTGTGTGTGTGTCTTGGATCAGTAGTTTGCTTCATCTTAAATTTAAAGTGACAGTCTGCCTTTCAGGGGAAGAGAAAAATAGCTGGTTTTATCACACTCTATGACTAAATTGTAGGTTTCTTTTTAATTTTCTCTTTCCTGAACCTCTTCCAACTTAGCACAAGTGTTTAAGTAGTACAGTAGTACTGAATTAATATTCTGTTCATAATACAAAAATTGTAATATGTCAGGGTATTGACTATTACAGAAAGTTCTAGGGGCACCTGGCTGGCTCAGTTGGTAGAGCATGCAACTCGATCTCAGGGCTGTAAATTCGAGCCCCACGTTGGGTATAGAGATTACTTAAAAAATAAAATCTTCTAAAAAAAAAAGTTTTTAGGTGTCTTCCCCTATATTAATTACCATTAATATTAACCATAATTTTATAAATTTCATTTGCCAGAAATGAAATTTTTAATTTTAAGACTAATGTATAGTTAGCAATTTGACAAATTACATTTTAAATATCTGATAATGAGGGTTTAAGACAGTGAAAGTCCTTAATTTCTTAACACATTGCCCTATACACACACAAAAAGAGAAAAAGTCTCTCTCAAACAATTCATGTTCTTGCTATGATCTGAGCCTCAGTTCTTTCTTTAGAATTAATGGAGTGCCTAAAAATAAAAATTAATTAATGGACTGCCTAAAATCCATGACTCAACATACTATAGAAGTGATAAAGCATTGATCCAACAACTCCCAAGAATGAAAACTCTAACAATTTCCTAAGCTGGTCTTCCTCTCTCAATATCCAGCCCTCTGGACCCAGAATTAGTTGAGAGTAAATGTCATGATAGAGTTGCTATATTAGTTTTCTATTGCTACATAACAAATTATCCCAAAGTTTAGCAGCTTAAAATGACAAACATTAATTATCTCACATAGTTTCTGAGGTTTAGAAATCCAAGAGTGGCTTACCTGGGTGGTTCTGGCTCAGCATCTGAATATATATATATTCAGAGAATATATATAATATATGTAGAAGTGCAATATATACATAGAATTGCAAACAAGTGGAGCTCCTGAGTGGCTCAGTCAGTTAAGCATCTTGCCCTCACCTCAGGTCATATTCCCCTGGTCCTGAGATTGAGGCCAGCATCTCATCTCGGGCTCCCTGCTCAGTGGGGAGCCTGCTTCTCCCTCTCCTGGCTTGTGCTCTCTCTCGCTATCTCTGTCTCTCTCATTTGAGAGAGAGAGACAGAGAGAGCACAAGCAGGGGGAGAGTCAAAGGGAGAGGAAGAAGCAGACTCCCCGCTGGCTGGGAGCACGACATGGGGTTCAATCCCAGGACCTGGAAATTATGACCTGAGCCAAAGGGAGACACAACCATATGAGCCACCCAGGCGCCCCTCAAATAAATAGATAAAATCTTAAAAAAAAAAAGAAAGAATTGCAAACAAGCACATTTTATTTTACATGAATGTTACACTCAATTAGAATGTATCATGTGTTTCATTATCATTTCAATTGATTTCTGATCTTTTTAAATTGAAGTATAATTAGTATACAATGTTATATTAGTTTCAGGTATACAACATATTGATTCAACAATTCTATACATTATTCAGTGCTCACCATGGTAAGTGTAGTTACCATGTGTCACTACACATTATTACAATATTAACTATACTCCCTTGGCTGTACTTTTCATCTCTGTGACTTATTTATTTTATAACTGGAAGTTTGTACCTCTTTTTCTATCTCACCCACCCCCCACCTACTTCCCTTCTGGCAAACACCAGTTTGCATTAAAGAGTTTGTTTTTGTTTGTCCATTTCTGTTTTTCAGATTCCACATATAAGTGAAATCTTATGGAATTTGGCTTTCTCTGACTTATTTCACTTAGTATAATACCTTCTAGGTCTATCCATGTTGTCACAAATGGCAAGATCTCATTCTTTTTTTATGGCTGAGTAATACTCCAGTGTATATATATTCCACATTTTCTTTATCCATTCATCTCTCAATGAACACTTGGGTTGCTTCCATATCTTGACTATTGTAAAGAATGCTGCAATAAGGGGCGCCTGGGTGGCTCAGTCGTTAAGCGTCTGCCTTCAACTCAGGTCATGATCCCAGGGTCCTGGGATCCAGCCCCGCATTGGGCTCCCTGCTCAGTAGGAAGCCTGCTTCTCCCTCTCCCACTCCCCCTGCTTGTGTTCCCTCTCTCGCACACATGTGTCTCTCTTTGTCAAATAAATAAATAAAATCTTAAAAAAAAAAAAGAATGCTGCAATAAACGTGGGGGGTACATATATCTTTTTGAATTATTATTTTTTTATTTTCTTTGGGTAAATACCCAGTAGTGGAATTACTAGATTGTATAGTATTTCTATTTTTAATTTTTTGAGGAATCTACATACTGTTTTCTCCAGATCCTTCCCAACACTTGTTATTTCTTGTCTTTTTGATACTGGCCATTCTGACAGGTGTGAGGTGATATCTCATTGTGGTTTTGATTTGCTTTTCCCTGATCATTAATGATGTCCCGCATCTTTTGATGTGTCATGTGTATGTTGTATGTATATCATCATCTGTATGTCTTCTTTGGAAAAATATCTATTCAGGTCCTCTGCCCATTTTTTAAATCAGATTGGGGATTTTTGGTGTTGAGTTGTATAACTACTATGTATATATATTGGGTATTAACCCTTTATCAGATATATCATTTGCAAATATCATAACTAAGTTAACCTATTAACTAGGTTGCCTTTTTGTTTTGTTTAAGGAAACCTCATATATAATGGAGTCAGGAAGCCCTGAAGGGGGAGCTTTCACCCATGTACACCTTAACAAGATTTCCTTAATCTTCACAGCAGCAATGTAGCAAATAATAAAAAAAAAATTAAAACATCAGTCACAAATCATGGAAAGATTAAGCAGAAAGCCATTAAAAAGAAATTGACCATCCATTATAGAAAAAGGAAGATGATGTATTTCAAAGGGCAAGAAACAGGGAATCAAAAGTTTGGGGTTCTAGCCCAGTTCTCTTGGTCATTTGGCTTTAGGTAAAACATTTACTTCTCTATGAGTTTGTTTCTTCATCTGTAAATTGAAGAGGTTGGAAAATCATGGTATCTGAGATCTCTTTCTAAAATGATGTGGCTCTGTGCATCTAAGTTCTAATTGGCAAGACATAGAGGTATGCAATAAAGTAAAGTCAAGCAAAATTCACAATTTAAGGAAATAATTGAAGAAAAAATTCTGAAGCAAAAACAAAACTTAATATACAGGTAAAATTTAAGTTGTCTCTAAGAATAATCCTCAAAAGAAAGACTCCCACCACTCTCCATTGCTGGTCAAGCAAATATGAAAGAATAATGCAACATAAATGAAGCCATAAACAAAAGCATAATTGTAATTAGAGATTAAATCTGCATTTTCAAAAGATTATGATAATAAAGTTAATAAAGACACAGTAGATTTGAATGATACAATGAATAAAATGTAACTGATATAAAATCTGTAAATGTACTTCCTTTCAAATGAAAAAATTCAAAGGAATCTTTTATAAGAACTACACAATAAGCATAAATAGCCTCACTCTATAAATGACTTTATATAATTTCAAATTTTTAAACTACCCAACCATAAGGAAAATGGTAAAACATTATTTTTAAAAAGATTCAGAGAGGAAACACAGAATATAATAATGGAATTTTTAATTAGCTTTATTGAGGTATAGTTAAAATATAATAAAATACACATAAAGTGTATACTTTGATAAGTTTTGACATAGGTATATACCCATGAAACCATCACCACAATGCACACAATGAGCACAAATCATCACCTCCAAAAGGTTCCTTGTGCCCCTTGATAATCTCTCTCTCCTATACTGCCCTGCCTTCTGCCCATCTACGTGATCTACTTTCTGCTATTATAAATTACTTTGCATATTCTAGAGCTTTATATAGATGTAATTATATAGTATGTACTCTTTTTTGTCTGGCCTCTTGACATAATTATTTTGAGATTCATCCATGTTATAGCATATATGAATAGTTCATCCATTTTTTATTGCTCAGTAGTAGTCCATTATATGGATATACCACAATTTGTTTATCCATTCACCCATTGATGAACATTTGGGTCATTTCTAGTTTGACACTATTACAAATGAGGCTGATATGAATATTTGTGTAAAAATTATTGTATGAACATATACTTTAATTTCTCTTGGGTAAATACCTAGAAATAGAATGGACTGGTTATACACTACGTGTATGCTTAAATTTTAAGAAAGTGCCAAACTGTTTTTCAAAGTGGTTGTACCATTTTTCACTCCTATCTCCACATCCTTCCTCCACATCCTTCCCAACACTTGGTGTGAACAGTTTTCTAAATTTAAGACATTCTAATTGGGGTATAGCAGTATCTCACTGTGGTTTTTAATTTGCATTTCCTTAATGGCTAATGATTTTGAGCATCTTTTCATATGCTTATGTGCCATCTGTGGATCTTCGGTGGAGAAGTGTCTTCTTTTATCCATTTCTATGACAGATTGTCAGATTTTTTTAAAGACAGTGTATTTGTGTGAGAGAGAGAACACAAGTGGGAGGGGGAGAGGGAGAAGCAGACTCCCTGCTGAGTAGGGAGCCCAACGTGGGACTGGATCCCAAGTCCCCAAGATCATGACCAGAGCCAAAGGCAAATGCTTAACCAACTGAGCCATCCAGGCACTCCTCACATTGTCAGATTTTTTTTAAAAAACTTTAATGGTTTTGAGAGTATTTATATATCCTAGACCCAAGTCCCTAGCAATTGTAGTGACTATCTCATTTCTTTCTTATCTCTCAGGGATATCTCCCTCTCCCTCTGCCTGCCGCTCCCCCCTGCTTGTGCAGTCTCTCTCTCTAGGTCTCTCTGTCAAATAAATGAATTAACTCTTAAAAGAAAAGTAATAACTTAGTATGAAAAATAAAACTACAAATGAACTGATTAAAATGCAAGTAAACCACCAGCCCAACTAATTTTTTTAAAGATTTTATTTATTTATTCATGAGAGAGAGAGAGGGAGAGGCAGAGGCAGAGGGAGAAGCAGGCTCCCTACGGAGCAAGGAGTCCAATGTGGGACTCGATCCCAGGGCCCCAGGATTATGACCTGAGCCAAAGGAAGATGCTTAACCAACTGAGCCACCCAGGCACCCCAGCCCAACTACTTTTTAAAAGGCACAGAAAGTACATAAATTAAGAAGACCCAAATGAGAAAGAAGATATTGCACTCATAAATATATATAAGGAAATGATGTAGCCAGAATATTACTTAATAGTTATCATTGGGGGATAGGATTACAGGTAACTTTTATTTATCTCTTTCTCTGTGGGGTGAGTGTGTATTTTACATTTTCTGCAAAGAACATATGCTACTTTGTAATAGAAGCAGTATTTGGGAAAAAATTATGCAACAAAATTTAGAAAACTTAAAGTAAGAAGGAAAGAAAGAAAGAAATGTATCCAGTTGATTGACAAGAGGAAAAATTGGAGTGGCCAATAAAGGGCTGAAGAGATGTTCAACCTCACTAGTAATCAGAAGAGCACAAAATAAAACAATGTAAGACCATTTTACATCTTTGGGTTTGCATAAGTTAGTAAATCTGATAATGCCATGTGTTGGCAAGGATGTGAAACCCAAGAATTCTCATATTCTGCTAGCAATAGCATAAACTGGTAATGATATACCTTGATTCTCTAGGAAACAGGCTCTGAGACAGAAATCTGTATAGGGTTATTGGGGAGTGTGCTTGGGAACAACTCTTGTAAAGAGGGAGAAAAGTAGCATTCAGCAGAAAAAGAAGTTGAACCGCTATACAATTGCAAAAGAGGCCCAGCTAAAACCACTGGGGATTTTGGGAGCTAGAATGGCCCTAAGGCAAGGGGGCCAGGACTTTGTATCTTTGTGTGGACCAGTTATTAGATATGCACTATCCCTGAAGAGGGGACATAATCCTGGGTGAGGTGGCCCCTTTCAGTCAAGGATAATTTCTAGAGAGAGACTCAACTATGAGCCCTTAGCATGAAACAGTAGCTGAGGCCATGAGCACCCTGGTCCTCCTGGGGTTCTGGGTAGAACCCCACAGCATCCACAATAGGTACTGTTACCCTAGATAATAGCCTCCCAGATATGTCCACAGCCTAATCCTTGGAACCTGTGAATATATTGCTTTATGTGGTAAAAGGGAATTTGCAGATGTGATTAATTTAAGGATTTTGAGATGGGGAGATTATACTAGATTATTTGAACGAGCCCTATGTAATCATGAGGGTCCTTATAAGAAGAGGCCAGAGACCATCATTACCTTGATCCCCAAACCAGACAAAGACCCCATCAAAAAGGAGACTTACAGACCAATATCCCTGGTGAACATGGATGCCAAAATTCTCACCAAAATACTAGCCAATAGGATCCAACAGTACACATTAAAAGGATTATTCACCATGACCAAGTGGGATTTATTCCTGGGCTGCAAGTTTGGTTCAACATCTGCAAATCAATCAACGTGATACAATACATTAATAAAAGAAAGAACAAGAACCATATGATCCTCTCAACAGATGCAGAAAAAGCGTTTGACAAAGTACAGCATCCTTTCCTGATCAAAACTCTTCAGAGTGTAGGGATAGAGGGTACATACCTCAATATCATAAAAGCCATCTATGAAAAACCCACAGCGAATATCATTCTCAATGGGGAAAAACTGAGAGCTTTCACCCTAAGGTCAGGAACACGGCAGGGATGTCCACTATCACCACTGCTATTCAACATAGTACTAGAAGTCCCAGCCACAGCAATCAGACAACAAAAAGAAATAAAAGGCATCCGAATCGGCAAAGAAGAAGTCAAACCCTCACTCTTTGCAGATGATGTGATACTTTATGTGGAAAACCCAAAAGACTCCACCCCAAAACTGCTAGAACTCATACAGGAATTCAGTAGAGTGGGAGGATATAAAATCAGTGCACAGAAATCAGTGGCATTCCTATACACCAACAACAAGACAGAAGAAAGAGAAATTAAGGAGTCGATCCCATTTACAATTGCACCCAAAACCATAAGATACCCAGGAATAAATCTAACCAAAGAGGCAAAGAATCTGTACTCAGAAAACTATAAAATACTCATGAAAGAAATTGAGGAAGACACAAAGAAATGGAAAAACTTTCCATGCTCGTGGATTGGAAGAAAAAATATTGTGAAGATGTCAATGCTACCTAGAGCAATCTACACATTTAATGCAATCCCTATCAAAATACCATCCACTTTTTTCAAAGAAATGGAACAAATAACCCTAATATTTGTATGGAACCAGAAAAGACCCGGAATAGCCAGAGGAATGTTGAAAAAGAAAAGCAAAACCGGTGGCATCACAATTCCGGACTTCAAGCTCTATTACAAAGCTGTCATCATCAAGACAGTATGGTACTGGCACAAAAACAGACACATAGATCAATGGAACAGAATAGAGAGCCCAGAAATGGACCCTCAACTCTATGGTCAACTCATCTTCGACAAAGCAGGAAAGAATGTCCAATGGAAAAAAGACAGTCTCTTCAACAAATGGTGTTGGGAAAATTGGACAGCCACATGCAGAAGAATGAAGCTGGACCATTTCCTTACACCACACACAAAAATAGACTCAAAATGGTTGAAAGACCTAAATGTGAGACAGGAGTCCATCAAAATCCTAAAGGAGAACACAGGCAGCAACCTCTTCAACCTCATCCACAGCAATTTCTTCCTAGAAACATCACCAAAGACAAGGGAAACAAGGGCAAAAATGAACTATTGGGACTTCATCAAGATAAAAAGCTTTTGCACAGCAAAAGAAACAGTCAACAAAACCAAAAGACAACTGACAGAATGAGAGAAGATATTTGCAAATGACATATCAGATAAAGGGCAGGTATCCAAAAATCTATAAAGAACTTATCAAACTCAACACCCAAAGAACAAATAATCCAATCAAGAAATGGGCAGAAGACATAAACAGACATTTTTCCAAAGAAGACATCCAAATGGCCAACAGACACATGAAAAAGTGCTCAACATCGCTCGGCATCAGGGAAATCCAAATCAAAACCTCAGTGAGATACCACCTCACACCAGTCAGAAAGGCTAAAATTAACAAGTCAGGAAACGACAGATGTTGGCGGGGATGCAGAGAAACCGGAACCCCCCTGCACTGTTGGTGGGAATGCAAGCTGGTGCAGCCACTCTGGAAAACAGTATGGAGGTTCCTCAAAAAGTTGAAAATAGAGCTACCGTACGACCCAGCAATTACACTACTGAGTATTTACCCCAAAGATACAAATGTAGGGATCCGAAGGGGTACGTGCACCCCGATGTTTATAGCAGCAATGTCCACAATAGCCAAACTATGGAAAGAGCCAAGATGTCCATCGACAGATGAATGGATAAAGAAGATGTGGTATATATATATATATATATATATATATATATATATATATATATATATATACATGATGGAATATTATGCAGCCATCAAAAGGAATGAACTCTTGCCATTCGCAATGACGTGGATAGAACTAGAGGGTATTATGCTGAGCAAAATAAGTCAGAGAAAGACATGTATCATATGATCTCACTGATATGAGGAATTCTTAATCTCAGGAAACAAACTGAGGGTTGCTGGAGTGGTGGGGGTGGGAGAGTTGGGGTGGCTGGATGATAGACATTGGGGAGGGTATGTGCTATGGTGAGCACTGTGAATTGTGTTAAGACTGTTGAATCACAGACCTGTACCTCTGAAACAAATAATACATTATATGTTAAAAAAAAGAAGAAGATAGTAGGAAGGGAAAAATGAAGGGGGGAAATCAGAGGGGGAGACGAACCATGAGAGACTATGGACTCTGAGAATCAAACTGAGGGTTCTAGAGGGGAGGGGAGTGGGGGGATGGGTTAGCCTGGTGATGGGTATTAAAGAGGGCACGTATTGAATGGAGCACTGGGTGTTATACGCAAACAATGAATCATGGAACACTACATCAAAAACTAATGATGTAATGTATGGTGATTAGCATAACATAAAAAAAAAAAAAAGAGGCCAAAGAATCAGGGTGAGTAGTAAGATATGTGACAATGGAAGCAAGAGGCTGCAGAGGTATAAGGAAGGAGCCACAAGCTGAGGAACGCAGGCAGCCTCTAAAAGCTGAAAAAGGGGGTGCCTGGGTGGCTCAGTCGTTAAGCGTCTGCCTTCGGCTCAGGTCATGATCCCAGGGTCCTGGAATCAAGCCCTGCATTGGGCTCCCTGCTCCACAGGAAGCCTGCTTCTCCCTCTCCCACTCCCCCTGCTTGTATTCCCTCTTTCGCTATCTCTCTCTCTCTGTCAAATAAATAAATAAAATCTTTAAAAATAAAATTAAATTAAATTAAATTAAATAAATAAAATAAAATAAATTAAATAAATAAATAAATAAATAAAAGCTGAAAAAAGCAGGGAAACATATTCTCCCCTGAAGCCTCCAGAAGGAACACAGCCCTGCCAACACCTTGACTACAGACCTCTGTCTTCCAATACTGTAAGAGAATAAATTTGAGTTTTAACCTACTGAGTTTGTAGTAATTTGTTAGAGTGGCAATGGGAAAATAATACAATTACCATCACTCAGACACTAATCCAGCAATATCTAAAAGAGTTTGAACATACACATATTCTATGATTAGAAATTCTTTTTTCCCTTCTCCATTTCTCTCTCCTGCTCCATCCTTCAAAATGCCACCAAAAGTATATTTCTAAAATACATTTCATCCCTTTCTGCAAACACCTTCTGTGCTTCCCCACCTCCTGTACCACACCTGCCCTGGCATTCGATTCTCTGTCATTGTCTGCAACCAAATCCTTTTAGGCACTCTGTTCTCCAGCTATATCCTGCTAGCGCTCATTCCTGAATAGCACACTTTCAGGACTTCAAGTCACACTGGGGCTTCAACACTACCTGAGAGGAACAGGAGGAGGAGAATACAGGGATAGGATTGGTGAAACCAAAGCAGCTGCTATCTGGTGAGGATGGCACACCAGGCATGTTTGTCAATTATCCTTGTCTGACACTGAGGCACTTCTGGATGAGGGTGTGGCCATGTACCAGGATTCAGTCAAGCACATTAGTGTGCAGGGCCTCCATCTAGTCCCAACTGAGACCTTGTGCTCAAAGCAGGAGCCTGGCTATGACATAGGAGATGCTTTTCATTCCCTGGAGCCCATGAGCTAGCACTACATCCAAGGCTTCCTCTCTACTACCTCTCTGATCTCATCTTCTACCCTTATACCTTCTACAGTTACACCTTTCCCACCTTGCTGGCTTTCATGCACTGCCTTAAATATGCCATGTTTATTCCTGCCTCAGGACCTTGGTGCTTGCCATGTCCTCTGCCTGGAATGCTATTCTTCTATATAATTTTAAATCATGGTAAAATACACATAATATAAAAGTCACCATTTTAACAGCTTTAAAGTGTACAAATCAGGAGCATTTGGTACATTCACAATGTTGTGCAACCATCACCACTATAGAATTCCAGAGAATTTCCTCACTGTAAAAAGAAATCCTATACCCACTAAGCAGCCATTCCCTATTTCTCTTCTCCACAGATCCTGGCAACCATAAATGCATTCTGTCTCTATGGATTTTATTTCATATAAATGTAATCATATGATACATGGCCCTTTGTAAATGGCTCTGTTCACTTAGCAAAACGTTTTCAGAGTTCATCCATGTTGTAACATGTATTAATATTTCATTCCTTTTGATGGCTGAATTGTATTCCATTGTATAGATATATCACATTTTGTTTATTCATTCATCAGTTGATGAATAGTTGGGTTGCCTCTATCTTTTGGCAATCATGAATAGTACTGCTATGAACATTCAAGTGCAAGTTTCTGAATGAACACCTATTTTCAGTTCTTTTGGGTATATACCCAGGAGTGGAATTACTGGGTCATGTGGCAATTCTATTTTTAACTTATTGAAGAACTTGTGAACTCTTTTCATAGCAGCTGCACCATTTTACATTCCACCAGTAATGTATAAGGTTTCCACTTTACCCGTATCCTTGGCCAACACTTGTTATTTTCCCAACACTTGCTATTTTCCTATTGTTTTTTGTTGTTTCTTTTTTTAAATTATTGTTATAGCCATCCCACCATGTGTGAAGTGGTATCACATTGTGATTTTAATTTGCATTTCCCTAATGACTAATGACATTAAGCATCTTTTCATGTGCTCGTTGGCCATTTGCATATCTTCTTTGGAAAAATGCCCATTCTGGAGTGTTTCTCAAAGCCTTCAAGCAATTTGATTCTCAGCAGATGCTCAGAGTGTCCTACAAATTTAACTCAATTCTGACACTATCTACCTGAATATAGCATCAGATCTTACAGGTTAAAGGCTCAGCTGCACAAGACTGCTCCCCCATCAGATACCAACTGCAAGTCCAGAGGTTCCCACGACCTCCACCTCCAGTTCAGTCATTTGTTAGAACAGCTCGCAGAGCTCAGGGAACATTAATTTAGGTTTATCAGCTTATTGTAAGGGTATTGTAAAGGATAAAGATCAACAGCCAGACGAAGAGGTTCGTAGAGCAAAGTCCTGTGGGGTCCCGTGCACAGGAGCTTTTGTCCCTGTGGAGGTGGCATGTGCCACCCTCCAGCATGTGGATCCTTCCACTAACCCAGAAGCTCATCAAATCATATGTTCAAGAGTTTTTATAGAGCTTTATCTGCAGATCCTCCCCACTCCACTCTCCCATGCCCCCACGCTGTCCCTTCCCCAAGGTTGGTAGATGGAGCTGAAAGTTCCACTTGATCTTTCTGGTGAGCAGTCCCAACCCGAGGCTATCTAGGCGCTACACCCTAATTACTTCATTAGCATAAACTCCAGTGTGTTTTAAAAGGATGCCATATGAATAACAAAAGACACTCCTATTAGGAAATTCCCAGGGTTTTAGATGCTTTGTACCTGGAACCCAGGACAAACTCCAAATATATTTCTTATTATATCACTATTTATGCACTTTGCCCATTTTTAAATTGCATTGTTTGTCTATTTTTTGTTAAGTTACAAGTGTTCTTTATGTATTCTGGATACTAGATCTTTATCAGATATATGATTTGCAAATATTTTCCTCCCTTTCTATGGGTTTTTTTTCACTCTCTTGACAGTGTCCTTTGAGGTACAAAAGTTTTAATTTTGATGAAATCTACTTTATGTATTTTTTGTTGTTGTTGTTTGTGCCTTTGGTGTCATATCTAGAATCCATTGCCAGATTGAGGTCATGAAAATTTGCCCCTATGTTTTCTTCTAATAGTTTTATAGGCTTATCTCTTATATTTAGGTCTTTGGTACGTTTTGAGTTAGTTTTTGAATATGGTGTGAGTTAAGGGTTCAACTTTTGTATGTGGATATCTAGTTTTCTCAGCACCATTTGTTGAAGATGATGCCGGCAGGCTGGGTCCAAGGACAGAGTGGGAGCAGAGGGTGTCCTGCAGGACCGGCCAAGAGAGTCCTTGGCTTCATGCAAGATGGAAATAAAATGTGAGCCAGCAGAAGGTGAAAGCAGAGTTTATTGAAGATATAGAGAGAGCAGATAATATACAGAGCGTCCAGGAGACTCAGAAAGGAAAGGAGCAGGAGTCTTGTCTTTGTTCAGGGTCTGGGTTTTTTTAATTGAGAATGGTGGTCTGATATGGTGATCTGGTGTACACATCCACTCAGGCATCCAGGAACTGGTTAGAACAAAGACAGGGCCCAGGAGCCAGGAGGCCTTGGCATCAAGTTGGCTAGCTCTGGTGGTCTGGAATATTCGTATGATTTCTTCATCTAGTCATTCTCACCTGGTCCTTCCTTAGATGTTATCTATTCTAGGGAAATCATTAATTCCTTGTCCCTTACAAGGAGGACATATGCTATTTGCATTAAAAAGGCATGTGTAGAGTGCAGTGGGATACAGGTCCTAGCAAGAATAGAAGCAGGAAAAGGAGCAAAAAGATTTTTATGGAGTCCTTCAATTTCCCTGTCTCAAAGAGACTATTCTTTTCCCCATTGTGAATTGTCTTGTCACCTTTGTTGAAAATCAATTGACCATAGATGTATGGGTTTTGTCTAAAACTCTATGATTAGAATAGTAGCTTCTAAAGTGGGTGTATGCACACCTGAAAGTCATTGGGTTACAGGAAGAAATTATTAAAACTGTATTTTTATTTAATATGTAATATATAACTTATATAATATGTAATTTGATAAAATATATATCCATAAAACAACAAATTAAGCTCCTTAATATTTACCTTATAGTTTAACACTGTGATATACTTTTACTTTCTATATATCATGAAATATCACAGTGTATTTACTATAGGATATCATGAACATGATTAATTTTATTAAAAAAATGTTAAAGGATAAGACCTATACAATACTTTGTATTGATATGGGAAGACACAATGCAACTTCTTGGCATCACACAGAGGATTCACTAGCAGACTTTCTCAATCTTTTCTCTCTGGAGGAACTCTTGAAATAATTTTCAGGTCTCAGAGGACCTCTGTATAAAAATTATTTTACTTACAGTTCATAATACATTAGCATGATCAGTAAATTATAGATATAACAATTCAATGATAATATCCAATGTTCTTCTGAGTAGAAAATGATATATATATATTTTGAGGATCTGTTTATTTTGGTGAACTAATTAACCTACCATTTTTTGTGGTTCCTCTTCCTGATAAAAGGTATTAACTTGTAATACCTGCTTAATTTTTTTTAACCTTGTCTGTGTAGATCTGAAATTCTTATCACAAATTTCTACTAAATGAGAGTCTAATGAGGTTGGTATGTGGTATATGATGTATGCAAGAGGAGTTATTTTCCTTATTTACAATTAAAATATCTTTTTAATAATCTATTCTTGAAAAAGAATCAGATAGTTAAGATTAGTTTACCTTTCTTGACATTTATTTCTTTATTGCCTTGTCATAAATATTTAAAACTCACAAGGCAAATATAATACATTTTTGTTAAATAACTGGCTTAAAACAAATTGAAATTTAATTTTTTTATAAGGGGAGTAGATTTAATTTACACAAAGGCTGTAAATTGATTTTAATTAATGTTATTTACAATGTGAAATTTATTGACAATATTGAAAAGCTACTAAAACTATAAAAGAAGCAATATGAATAAAAATATGGCCTAAGACAGTTTTATTCAAGACAGTGTAAAAGCATTTCCTCACTGACCGACATGATCAGGTTCCCACTGCAAAATTGCAAAATTATTATAGACATGTGTTACTTCTTGATCTCTTTTATCAGACTACATAAAAGCATTAAAAGTATTCTTTTTGAAACTAAAACTAAAGAATGGAATTTACCTTTTCATTAAAACCTGTGCTTGTTTTCTTGTTGGTCCAACACAAAGATTTTGTACTTAACTGAAATAGACAATTTCTGATGCTTGTTAAATAAGAAAAAAGCTTATTTACATATTTTAAAAAGTTACACTTCAGCAAAAGTTCCGTTGTTTTCCCTTGAATAGCAGGATCCCACTTTTGCACAGAAATCCAAAACTTGTCTAGAGGCAGATCAGTAAGTCTCATCTTGAGTATACTATCAGACTGCAGCTCACAAAGTCCTTCTCTAAGTCATATTTCCAGGCTGAGCAGAAGATTCAGTGAGTGTCGTTACCGAAGTCACTCCCTTGTGGTGACAAGGAGGGAACATGCCATCACAGTGGTTCTGTGGTTCTTCCAGGTGGTGTTCAGTAAGATGTGAGACTTGAGAAAGCCCTTCTCACCTTCAAACCCAATCAACAGTGGAGACACGTCAAGATTTCCCTTGGCAACAGAATTTAACAAAAGAGTCCATTTCTTTTAAATCCAAGAATCTCACCAGTTGTAGTCAAAACATTTTCTCTGAGCTTTTTGTTCACTTTTTTAGCCTAAAACTCCTGCTGAGGATTCTTCCTCTGCTAAGCCAGCAGACTTCTCTTTGTAGCAGATTTATGTGCCCTTTAACCAGGTGTTCATGCAGTTTAAAAAACATTCTCCCATGGACTGTTCTGTCCTTAATAAAGTTGGCCTTTTGGTCACATCATCTGGACTTTTAAAATTTCTTCATTAACAGGCTTCAACACCAGCACCTCTCTGTGAAGAAAACAGTGTGTTGTGAACAAAATCAGATTTTCTTTGTTCATTAGATGTAAAGCCTCTTCTGGAGCCAATCATTGGTGGGCCCTGTCAGTACAGATGCCCACACACTTCCTCCAGGACAGATCTTTTGATTCCAAATGACGACTAAACATTAAATGTTATCTTGGTCTTAGTTTGTTTGCACAGCTCTTTGCAGCAGAAAAGAAAAAAAAAAGTTCTCAATTTTCACTATTTTTACAAATCTTAACAAATGTTATGATAAGACATTCAATGGTAAAATCTGTTGACTCATCAACCTCGATAGAAAAGCAATTGTTGTTCAACTTATTACACAAAACCTCTTTGGCATAATGTTACATGTCAACAGTATGTTGACGGATTAGGCTGCTAGGGAGTAACATTTTCATTGTCATACTGCATCTTATCCTAGCATTTTACTCACTCTAATTTTACATGCTGACATTATTAGGTTCCCACCAACTGGGTGCCTTTTACTTTCTGGATAATAAATAAATGCTACCAAATAATTTGCTTCCTGAGCCTTTTCACTGATTATGACTTTTTAAAAAAATAAGAACTTTACTCTGCTTTGAGATTCCAATACCCATTTAAAATACTTGTCAAATGACTCTGATTTGGAGTTGTCTTTGCAATTTGGGGGGAGACATTGCTTAATGTGTAAGTTGTTTAACACAGACAATGCATAAAGGAGTAGAACAGCTGGATTACCAGACTCCCTAGTCTCTGAGTGCAGTGAGATGCTTCAAAAGATTGAAACACTTCATCATTAATTTTATCAGAAGGGTCTACAGATGTAGGCACAGAAAGCCATCAAAAAGATGAGATCTTACCATTTACATTGATGTGGATGGAACTGGAGGGTATGGTATTATGCTGAGTGAACTAAGTCAATCAGAGAAAGACAATTATCATATGATCACTCATATGTGGAATTTAAGAAACAAAACAGAGGATCATAGGGGAAGGGAGAGAAAAATAAGATAAAATCAGAGAGGGAGACAAACCATGAGACTCTTAACTATAGGAAACAAACTGAGGGTTGCTGGAGGGGAGATGGATGGAGGGATGGGGTAAGTGGGTGATGGTCATTAAAGAGGGCATATGATATAATGAGCACTGGGTGTTATATACAACTGATGAATTACTGAACTCTACATCTGAAACTAATGATATACTATATGTTAGCTAATTGAATTTAAATAAAATAAGTTAAAAAATTTTTTAAAAATAAAAATCACCATGTTGGACAACCTCATATGTTTAAAAACACAAACACTGGGGCACCTGGGTGGCTCAGTCGGTTAAGCATCTGACTTCGGCTCGGGTCATGATCTTGGGGTACTGGGATGGAGCCCCACGTCGGGCTCCCTGCTCAGTGGGGAGTCTGCTTGTCCCTCTCCCTTTGCCCTGACCCCTGCTTGTGATCTCTCTCTCAAATAAATAATCCTTAAAAAAACCCACAAACACTAATAAAACATAAAATTGTAGAATAATAAATACGTGAAAACAAGGGGCTCTCCATTTTCATTTTACACTGGGCCTTGCAAATTATGTAGCTGGTCCTATTCCAGGGTAGGAAGAAACAGCAGAGTTCAAGTACAGACTGCTCTCACTCTTTTTAGGACACCCACAAGCTCCCAGAACTCTTATACGATCCTAAAGGGAGTTGGTGAGGAGGAGTTCTCCATCTCCAACGAAAATGGGTTTTTGTCAACTCTGGCAAATGGAGGATGAAGCAAATTTTGTTTGATTTTGGAACACAAGAATATAACATTTCTTGCCCTTCAAGTGTTACAGAGCAAATTCTTACCCCTTCCATGAAGACTTTATTCTGTCAATCTTAGGTTTAAAATTCTGTAGTGAGGAATGCTTGGGTGGCTCAGTCAGTTGAGCGTCTGCCTTCGGCTCAGGTCATGATCCCAGGATCCTGGGATCGAGCCCCGCGTCCGGCTCCCTGTTTGGCAGGAAGCCTGCTTCTCTCACCCCCGCTCCCCTGCTTATGTTCCCTCTCTCGCTGTGTCTCTCTGTCAAATAAATGAATAAAATCTTAAAAAAAAAAAAAAAATTCTGTAGCGGCTCTCCGTTACCAGGAAGCTAAATACAAACCCTCTAGTAAAGCATTCAAGGTCTTGTGTGATCTAACAGCACCCTAGTCCTGCTGTCCACTAAACTGTCTTTCCAGCCCTAGTACCAAGTCTTCCATCCACTCCTGTCCCCCCTCCACTTGATTCCATTCCCAGCTCCAAATAGCAAATCACTGATATTAGTTTCTTCTGAGTATACAGAAAACTTAAACATTTATACAAGTAAACAATATGTACTTTGTTTCCCATTCTTACACAAAAGATAGCATAGTAGACTCACGGTTCTATCCATCCTTTTACTTATGTTACTGTCTTTGGTCTGGGATATGTTTCTATAGCAACTCCATCACTAAGTCAAGCAGTCTTTGACACCCATTGCAAATACCTCTCCCTGAAGCTTTCCCAAATCTCACAAATAGCAATGGAAGATTATGTTCTTGGGAAATTAAACAGGCACTTTAGAATTAAACTGTAATTGTTTACTATGTCAGAAAGTGTCTTGGTTCTTATTTGACATAGCAAAAGACAGACTCTATATATTAGGGAAAAATCATTTGGAATAGCTGTTATTTGATAGTTTTGACTTAAAAATGGCATTTCAGGGGTGCCTGGGTGGCTCAGTCAGTTAAGTGTCCAACTCTTGATTTCCACTCAGGTCATGATCTCAGGGTCATAGGACTGAGCCCCATGTTGGGCTCCACACTCAGGGTGGAGTCTGCTCCAGATTCTCTCTCTCCCTCTCTCTCTGTTCCCTCCCCCACTTGCTCACTTGCTAGCACTCTCTCTCTCAAATAAATAAATAAATAAATAAATAAAATCTTAAAAATGTCATTTCATATGGGTAATCTAATAGATTTGAATTTAAATAAAACTTTCCCCTACCTCTTTGGTTTCCTATAAGATTCTTTCTTTAATAACCGACAAGCACAGCATTTAGTGACCTATATTCTTTTATTCCAATACTTCCCATCATTATATTACCCTTGTATGAATCTAAAGCTTTCTAGGTTTATAATTGTCTTTTATTTCCATATTATACATGGCTCTTAGTCAACAGTAGTGACCCTTCCTTTACTATCTCCACCATCATTATCATTAGCACAATCTGTACATATTCTTATCTACTTTACAACCTACAGCTTTGATAGCAAAGCATGAAATCACTCAGACATTGCAGCTGGTGTTGCTTCCAACAACATTTTTCCTGCTCTGCTCACTAGTTCTAAATGAGGCTATAACAACAGTAGTCGGTGCATGTCAAAGATCGTGTTCTCTAATTAATCAATCACCTCATAACTAATTCAGATTAGAAAAACTTGTGCTGAAGTTCTCCTCTTGCAGATGGACTCTCCATCCCCAGCAGGGAGCATGCCCTCAAACATCTCTGGGCCCACAGCCAAAGAATTCAGTGACCAAACAGAAGAAAAGAAGACCAGCCCAGTTAGAAAATGTTCGGACAAAGATTCTGATTGTTCTAGCTGAGGTGATATGCCTATCTCTGAACCAGTCATTGTGGCCAGAGAGATGGAATAATATTATTGCCCAAGCACCAGGTTATTAACAGAAGAAAGTGGGAAGGCAAAGGTATCCTGAAAAGATAAAAACACTAAATACTACTCCATGTTGAATTAGAAGATTCCCCTACCTGCCCCTTTATCCTCTGGGTTTGGTTTTGCCCCTTCTGTTATATAAATACTTAAGTAAGTTTAATCTCTCTTTCATCAGAAAACCTTCAAATATGTTAACATTGCATGTGTTCTCCTTATTTCTTCCCTTCTGCAGCCAGTGACTCCACTGCTGGTTTCTGCCTGGGTATCTAGCCATTCCTTCTTCCCCCTCTGGACTTTCTTCCCTGGACCTTGCCCTACCCCAAAATGTTGGCCTTTTTCTTCACTTATGCACATTCTCTCTGAGTTAATTAGCATTGCCCGCTGCTCTATCATTAGCACACCAGCATTTCCTATGCTTTCGGACTCTTTCTGACTCTCTTCTAACAGGATTTACCCAAGTTTCATTTAAAATCTTGCGACAACCACCCTTAGGAATTTTTTTAAATTTTTATTTTATTATGTTATGTTAGTCACCATACAATACATCATTAGTTTTTGACGTAGTGATCCACGATTCACTGTTTTCATATAACAACCAACCCTTAGGAATTTTATAAATTATTTCATCACTTGTGTAAGTTAGGATAGTATTTGCCTACATGTAAAAGAGAGCTGGTATCTTAGGCCATCCAGGTTGCTATAACAAAAAATATCACAGACAGGGTGTCTTAAACAACAAACATTTCTTTTTCACAGTTCTGGAAGCTGAGAAGTCCAAGATTAAGGCGGGGACAGACCTCCCTGAAGCCCCTTTGTTCTTTCGTAAAAAATATATTGATAAAAGCAATTTTACAAGGTCAACAGCAAAAATACATTATTGATTTCTTTGCCTTTCCTTGAGTAGGATTTTCCTTTTTTCTATTTCTTCTATTTTTATCCATTGTTTAATGTTTCAAGCTCCCCAACCCTGGAGAAATCCATCTGCCTAGCCCTGATTACTGTGAGCTGCTTACTCTAATCCCAGTAGAAAGCAACTCCATTTGCATTGTATGTGGCTGTTCACAGATAAAAAATGACATACTAATAATGCATGAATCTTCTCTTATGGAGCTTGTCTTAAAATCATAGTATGTGCGCTAACAGTGGGAGTTGTAAATTGGTACTATTTCTTTCTTTCTTTTTTTTTTTTTGTACTGTCGATGTTATGGTCATTTTTTTAAATTATGTTATGTTAATCACCATACATTACATCATTAGTTTTGATGTAGTGTTCCATGATTCATTGTTTGCGTATAACACCCAGTGCTCCATTCAATACATACCCTCTTTAATACTCATGGTTCGTCTCCCCCTCTGATTTCCCCCCTTCATTTTTCCCTTCCTACTATCTTCTTCTTCTTCTTTTTTTTAACATATAATGTATTATTTGTTTCAGAGGTACGGGTCTGTGATTCAACAGTCTTACACAATTCACAGTGCTTACCATAGCACATACCCTCCCCAATGTCTATCACCCAGACACCCCATCCCTCCCAACCCCCAACCACTCCAGCAATCCTCAGTTTGTTTCCTGAGATTAAGAATTCCTCGTATCAGTGAGATCATGCGATACATGTCTTTCTCTGATTGACTTATTTCGCTCAGCATAATACCCTCTAGTTCTATCCACGTCATTGCGAATAGCAAGAGTTCATTCCTTTGGATGGCTGCGTAATATTCCATTGTACATATATACCACATCTTCTTTATCCATTCATCTGTCGATGGACATCTTGGCTCTTTCTATAGTTTGGCTATTGTAGACATTGCTGCTATAAACATCGGGGTGCATGTACCCCTTCGGATCCCTAATTTGTATCTTTGGGGTAAATACTCAGTAGTGCAATTGCTGGGTCGTACGGTAGCTCTATTTTCAACTTTTTGAGGAACCTCCATACTGTTTTCCAGAGTGGCTGCACCAGCTTGCATTCCCACCAACAGTGTAGGAGGGTTCCGGTTTCTCTGCATCCCCGCCAACATCTGTCATTTCCTGACTTGTTAATTTTAGCGATTCTGACTGGTGTGGGGTGGTATCTCATTGAGGTTTTGATTTGGATTTCCCTGATGCCGAGCAATGCTGAACACTTTTTCATGTGTCTGTTAGCCATCTGTATGTCTTCTTTGGGAAAATGTCTATTCATGTCTTCTGCCCATTTTTTTTTTAAAGATTTTATTTATTTATTTGAGAGAGAGAGAATGAGAGACAGAGAGCACAAGAGAGAAGAGGGCAGAGGGAGAAGCAGACCCCCTGCTGAGCAGGGAGCCCAATGTGGGACTCGATCCCGGGACTCCAGGATCATGACCTGAGCCAAAGGCAGTCGCTTAACCAACTGAGCCACCCAGGCGCCCTCTTCTGCCCATTTTTTAACTGGATTATTTGTTTTTTGGGTGTTGAGTTTAATAAGTTCTTTATAGATTTTGTATACTAACCTTTTATTAGATATGTCATTGAAGCAAATATCTTCTCCCATTCTGTAGGTTGCTTTTTAGTTTTGTTGATTGTTTCATTCACCATGCAGAAGCTTTTTATCTTGATGAAGTCCCTATAGTTCATTTTTGCTTTTGTTTCCCTTGCCTCAGGAGATGTATCTAGTAAGAAGTTGCTACGGCAGATGTCAAAGAGGTTACTGCCTGTGTTCTTCTCTAGAATTTTGATGGTTTCCTGTCTCACATTTAGGTCTTTAATCCATTTTGAATTTATTTTTGTGTATGGTATAAGAAAGTGGTCCAGTTTCATTCTTCTGCATGTTGCTGTCCAGTTTTCCCACACCATTTGTTAAAGAGACTGTCTTTTTTCCATTGGGTATTCTTTCCTGCTTTGTCAAAGATTAGTTGACCATGTAGTTGTGGGTCTGTTTCTGAGTTCTCTACTCTGTTCCATTGATCTATGTTTCTGTGTTTGTGCTAGTACCATACTGTCTTGATCACCACAGCTTTGTAATATAGCTTGAAGTCCAGCATTTTGATGCCTCCAGCTTTGCTTTTCTTTTTCAAGATTGCTTCAGCTATTCAGGATCTTTTCTGCTTCCATACAAATTTTAGGATTGTTTGTTCTAGCTCTGTTAAAAATGCTGGTGGTGTTTTGATAGGAATTGCATTAAATGTGTAGGTTGCTTGTAGTATAGACATTTTAACAATATTTGTTCTTCTAATCCATGAGCGTGGGAGATTTTTTCATTTCTTTGTGTCCTCTTCAATTTATTTCATAAGTGTTCTATAGTTTTAGAGTACAGATATTTTACCTCTTTGGTTAGGTTTATTTCTAGGTATCTTATGATGGTTTTTGGTGCAGTTGTAAATGGGATCAATTCTTTGGTTTCTTTCTGTTGCTTCATTATTGGTATATAGAAATGCAACAGATACCTGTACATTCATTTTTTTATCCTGTGCCATTACTGAATTTGTGCATCAGTTCTAGCAATTTTTTTGTGAAGTCTTTCAGGTTTTCTACATAGAGTATCATGTCATCCACAAGTAGTGAAAGTTTTACTTCTTCCTTGCCACTTTATGATGTTGAGGTATATTCTCTCTAATCCTACATTGTTAAGGGTTTTATTTTTAAAGATTTTATTTATTTATTTGAGAGTGAGTGAGAGAGAGAGCATGATCTGGGAGAGGGGCAGAGGGAGAGGGAGAAGCAGATTCCTGTTGAGCAGGGAGACCAATGTGGGGCTCAATCCCAGGACCCCAGAATCATGACCTGAGCTGAAGGCAGACATTTAACCAACTGAGCCTCCCAGGTGCCCCTAAGGGTTTTTGTTAAGAATGGATGCTGTACTTTGTCAAGTGCTTTTTCTGCATCTATTCAGAGGATCAGATGGTTCTTAACCTTTCTTTTATTAATGGGATGTAGAATATGATTGATTTGCAAATATTGAACCACCCTTGTAACTCAGGAATAAATCTCCCTTGATTGTGGTGAATGATTTTTTTAACGTACTGTTGGATTTGATTTGCTAGTATTTTGCTGAGAATTTTTGCATCCCTGTTCATCAAGGATATTGGCCTGTAATTCTCTTTTTTAGTGGGGTCTTTGTCCAGTTTTGGAATCAAGGTAATGCTGGCCTTGTAGAATGGGTTTGGAAGTTTTCCTTCCATTTCTATTTTTTTGGGACAGTTTGAGAAGAATAGGTATTAACTCTTCTTTAAATGTTTGGTAGTATTCCCCTGTGAAACCATTTGGCCCTGGACTTTTGTGTTTGTTGGGAGTTTTTTTATTACTGATTCAATTTCTTTGCTGGTTATCAGTCTATTCAACTTTTCTATTTCTTCCTGTTTCAGTTTTGGCAGTTTATATGTTTCTAGGAATTTATCCATTTCTTCCAGATTGCCCAATTTGTTGGCATATAATTTTTCATAAGATTGTCTTACAATTGTTTGTATTTCTGTGGTGTTGCTTGTGATCTCTCCTCTCTCATTTGTTGTTTTATTTATTCGGGTCCTTTCTCTTTTCTTTTTGATAAGTCTGGTTAGGGGGTTATCAATTTTATTAATTTTTTCAAAGAACCAGCTCCTGGTTTCATTGATCACTTCTACTGTGGGTTTTTTTTTTTTTTCAGTTTCTGTATCATTTCTTTCTGCTCTGATCTTTATTATTTCCCTTCTTCTGCTGGCTTTAGGCTTCATTTGTTGTTCTTTTTTCTAGCTTATTTAGGTATAAGGTTAGGTTGTGTAGTATTTGAGATCTTTCTTGCCTGTTGAGGTAGGCTTATATTGCTATATACCTCCCTCTTAGAACTGCCTTTGCTGCATCCCAAAGGTTTTGGATGGTCATGTTTTCATTTTCATTTGTTTCCATGTATTTTTTTATTTCTTCTTTAATTTCCTGGTTGACCCATTCATTCTTTAGTAGGATGTTCTTTAACCTCCATGTATTTGTGGTCTTTCCAAATTTTTTCTTGTGGTGGACTTCAAGTTTCATAGCGTTGTGGTCTG
Organism: Neomonachus schauinslandi; assembly: GCF_002201575.2. Lineage (NCBI taxonomy): Eukaryota > Metazoa > Chordata > Mammalia > Carnivora > Phocidae > Neomonachus > Neomonachus schauinslandi. The sequence goes on from NC_058412.1 coordinate 38,377,485, forward strand.
AAAATATGCATGGTTTGATCTCAATCTTTTTGCACTTGTTGAGGCCTGATTTGTGACCTAGTATGTGATCTATTCTGAAGAATGCCCCATGTGCACTCAAAAAGAATGTATATTCTGCTGCTTGAGGATGTTCTGAATATATCTATTAAGTCCATCTGGTCCAGTGTGTCATTCAAAGCCATTGTTTCCTTGTTGATTTTCTGCTTCAATGATCTGTCCATTGCTGTAATTGGTGTGTTAAAGTCCCCTACTATCATTGTATTATTATCAATGAGTTCTTTTGTGTTTGTTATTAATTGTTTTATATATTTGGGTCCTCCCAAGTTGGGGTCATAAATAGTTACAATTGTTAGATCTTCTTGTAGGGTAGAACCCTTTATTATGATATAGTGTCCTTCTTCATCTCTTGTATAGTCTTTGGTTTAAAATCCAGTTTGTCTGATACAAGTATGGCTACTCCGGCTTTCTTTTGATGTCCATTTGCATGATAAACAGTTCTTCATCCCCTCACTTTCAATCTGCAGGTGTCTTTAGGTCTAAAATGAGTCTTCTTTTATGCAGCCTATAGATGGATCTTTTTTTTTTTTTTATCCATTCTGACACCCTATGTCTTTTGATTGGAGCATTTAGTCCATTTACATTCAGAGTAGTTATTGATAGATATGAATTTAGTGCCATTTTGTTACTTGTTTTGTCACTGTTTCTAGGGATTTTCTCTATTCCTTTCCAGTCTTTGTCACTTTTGGTCTTTCTTTCCCAGTCAAAGAGTCCCCTTTAATATTGCCTGCAAGGCTGGTTTAGTAGTCATGAGCTCCTTTAGTTTTTGTTTGTCTGGGAAACTCTTTATCTCTCCTTCTATTCTGAATGGCAGCCTTGCTGGATAGAGTATTCTTGGCTGTATATTTTTCTCATTCAGCACATTGAATATATCATGCCACTTTCTTCTGGCCTGCCAAGTTTCTGTGGATAGATCTGCTGCTAACCTTATTTGTCTTCCGTTGTAAGCTAGGGACTTCTTTTGTCTTGCTGCTTTTAGGATTTTTTCCTATATCTCTATATTTCACAAATTTACCTACAATATGTCTGAGTGTTGGCCTGCTTTTGTTGATTTTGATGGACATACTCTGTGCCTCCTAGATTTGGATGTCTGTTTCCTTCACCAGATTAGGAAAGTTTTCAGCTATAATTTCCTCAGATAAACCTTCTGCCCCCTTTTCCCTCTTTTCTTCTTCTAGAACTCCTAAGACACAAATGTTATTATGCTTTATGGAGTCACTAAATTCCCTAAGTCTACATTCATGATCTAATATTTTTCTTCCACTCTTCTTTTCAGCTTCATTATTTTCCATAATTTTATCTTCTGTATCACTTATCCATTCCTCTGCTTCTTCCATCTTTGTGGTCATTACATCCAGTTGGTTTCAAATCTTGGTTATTGCATTTTTCATTTCAGCCTGCCTAGTTCTTAGGTCTTTTATCTCTGTGGTAAGAGATTCCCTGGTGTCTTCTGTGCTTTTCTCAAACCCAGCTAGTATCCTTCTGATTCTTGTTTTAAATTCTGGATCAGGCATCTTACATATTATATGTATAATATTACACATAATAAATATATATATAATATATATATAATATTACATATTATGTCTGTTTCAGTTAGATCCCTGGCTGTGACCTTTTCTTGTTCTTTCTTTTGGGATGAATTCCTGTCTTGGCATTTTGTCTAGGTCTCTGTCTTCTGTGTGTTAAGAAAGCCTTTTATGTTTCCAGCTCCTGAGAGTAATGGTTTTATGAAGAAGAGGTCATATACTGTCCAGGGCCTGGCATTTCAGGAAGTGTCTCTGGTATATGCTGTATGCACTCTGCTGCTGTGTTTTGGCTGCTCTTTCCCTCAGGTCAGTCCTCTGCAGAGTTTCTACTTGACTGCAGTGGGAGTGTTTGGACCTTGGCCAGAATATGGCGAGTTTTAACTAGGTGTGCTCTGGTCTGCTTGTTAAAAGAGACCTGATGCTATTTCCACTGCAACTGAAGCATTGCAGGACTCTATGGTCAGTGGATGTCGTGTGTGTAGGTGTTTGTGCTGGTCTTCTGGGGGAGGGGCCTCCTGCACTGGTTCTCAGGCACACTTGCCAGAGAAAAGCAGTACTAGCAGAGCACAGGGGGGCATGCTTGGTGTAAGCGGTTTAGGCCACCACTGTTGGCGCTGGCAGGATAGGACTCCTTGGGCTCTATCCTAGGCAGGCCAGCTGAGTTTTGAAACTCCAGATCGGGGACCTGGTGTGGCAGGGACCCATGCTGGTTCTCTGGGGGAGGGTCTTGCCATGCTGGGACTGATGTAGGTTTGTCCAAGAAGGGCAGTTGCACCAAAGCACAGGCATGTGGAATTTGAAGTAAAGCACAGCAAAGAACCAGTGTCTGGGTTAGCTGCCCTCAGCAGATGTCTCTGCACCTACACTTTGGGTCAGGGAGGGAAATGGCACCTACCAGCTCTTTTGTCCCTGGAGAGGCAATGCTACTTCTCCCAGATGTGCTCCAAGAAGAGGAAACTATCTCTTCCAGTGCGTCCCAGGGGATCATTGGATTGAGCCATTTGCCCTGGGGCTATTTGCCCTCCTTTTCCATAGGGGCACTGCAGGGCCCTCAGGGCTCCACACTGGCCACCAGGGACTTCTAAAACTCCAGTCTTTGAGCCCTGCTGCTTATGAAAACTCAACAAAATCAGCCCTTCTGGTTTTCCCAGTCAGTGGCTTTGGGGAAGTGTTTTTTTGTGTGATCCCCTGTGCACTCCTCTCCCTCTCTCTCTGTGCCCATCTGTTTCTCCCCCCGCTCCACCACCATGAGGAGGGCTCCCTCCCCTCCATAGCACCCACAATCCCATTTCTCCCCAAAACCATGTCTCTGCACCTCCTCCCTTCCATCTCCTACCTCCCTCTAGTTGTGCAGTTTGTTCTCGGATCGATTTCTTGGGTATTCAGAATGAGTATCTTGGATATTCAGAATGATCTGATGTATATCTAACTGTGTTTGAGGCATGAGGCAAGCCTAGGGTCCTCCTACTACTCTGTCATCTTAGCTCCTCCTCCTCTTTAACATTTCTTAAAATGCAGATTGGCTCATGATAAATTCTTTCATCTGGTATGTCTGAAAAAGTCTATGATTTTTCCTTTTTCTTTCCCTTTTTTAGTTTTTTTTTTAAATGAGATATAATTCACATACCATAAAATTCACTATGGCATAAAATTCAGTGGTTTTTAGTATATTCACAAAGTCATATGTTGGCAAAGTACACAAAATTATTACCACTGTCTAACTCCAAAACATTTCATCACCACCACCCCCAAATCCATACCCATTAGTAGTCACTCCTCATTCTTCCTTCCTACCAGACCCTACTAAACACTAATCTACTTTCTGTCTCCATGTCCTTCATTTTTGAAAGATATTTTTCCTAGGTAAACAATTCTGACAGTTATTGCGTGTTTGTTTGTTTTTATAGTTCTTTAAAGATATTTTTCTGTTATTGTCTCATATTATTTTTTACAAGAAAACTGCTATTTTCCTTATATGTTTTCCCCTGTGATGTAGCTTTCCCCTCTGGCTGCTTTTCAGATTTTCTCTTTATCACTGTTTTTGAGCAACTTGATGATGGTGTCCTGGTATAGTTTTCTTCATATTTCTTGTTTTGGAGGTCCACTGAGTATCTTGGATTTGTGGGCTTATATTTTTCATCAAATTTGAAAAAATTTTTTTGGTCATTATTTCTTCAGATACTTCTGAGCTCCCCTAGTTCCCTTTCCACCTCATCTGAGGACTCTAATGACATATGTCTTAGGTGTGAAATTGTCCCACAGCTTAGTGATGCTCTTTCCTTTTTTAAATTTTAATTCCAGTATAGTTAATGTACAGTGTTATATTAGTTTCAGGTGTACGATATAGTGATTCAACAATTCTATATGTTACTCAGTGCTCATGGTGGTAAGAGTATTCTTAATCCCCTTCACCTATTTTACCCATCCTCCACCCGTCTCCCCCTTTGGTAACCATCAGGTTCTTCTCTATAGTTAAGAGTCTGTTTTTTGGTGCAAATATTATCTCCCACTCAATAGGTTGTCTTTTAGTTTTGTTTCCTTTGCTATGCAGAAGCTTTTTATTTTTATGTAATCCCAATAGTTTATTTTTGCTTTGGTTTCCCTTGCCTCAAAACATATCTAGAAAAATGTTGCTATGGTCAATGTCAAAGAAAGAACACTGCCTGTGCTGTCTTCTAGTATTTTTATGGTTTCAGGTCTCACATTTAGGTCCTCAATCCATTTTGAGTTTATTTTTGTGTATGATATAAGAAAGTGGTCCAGTTTCATTCTTTTGCATATAGCTGTCCAGTTTTCCCAACACCATTTGTTGAAGAGACATCTTTTCCCCATTGCTTTTTCTTGCCTCCTTCATCAAAGATTAATTGACTAAACAATCATGGGTTTATTTCTGGGCTTTCTATTCTGTTCTGTTGGTCTATATGTCTATTTTTGTGCCAGTCCAAACTGTTATGATTAACTACAGCTTTGTAGTGTATCTTGAAATCTGGGATTTTGATTCCTCCATTTTTTTTTTTTTTTCAGTACTGCTTTGGCTATTCAGGGTCTTTTGTTATTCCATATAAATTTTAGTATTATTTGTTCTAGTTCTGTGAAAAATGTTATTGGTATTTTGATAAGGATTGCATTAAATCTGTAGATTGTTTTGGGTAGTATGGACATTTTAACAATATTTTTTCTTCCAATCCATGAGCATGCAATGTCTTTCCATTTGTTTACATCGTCTTCAATTTCTTTCATAAATGTTTTATACTCTGGAGCGCCTGGGTGGCTCAGTCGTTAAGCATCTGCCTTCGGCTCAGGTCATGATCCCAGGGTCCTGGGATCGAGCCCTGCACTGGGCTCCCTGCTCCGCGGGAAGCCTGCTTCTCCCTCTCCCACTTTCCCTGCTTATGTTCCCTCTCTCGCTGTCTCTCTCTCTCTCAAATAAATAAATAAAATCTTTTAAAAATTAAATAAATGTTTTATAGTCTCAGAGTACAGGTCTTTCATCTCCTTGGTTAAGTTTGTCCCTAGGTATTTTATTATTTTTGGTGCAATTGGAAATGGGATAGTTTTCTTAACTTCTCTTTCTGCTACTTCATTATTAATGTATAGAAATGCAACAGATTTCTGTATGTTGATTGTATCCTGCAACCTTGCTGAATTCATTTATCAGTTCTAGTAGTTTTTTGGTGGAGTCTTTAGAGTTTTCTGTATGTAGTATCATATCATCTGCAAATAGTGAAAGTTTTACTCCTTCCTTACCAATTTGGATGCCTTTTATTTCTTTCTGTTGTCTGATTGCTGTGGCTAGGACTTCCAGTACTATGTTGAATAAAAGTGATAGGAATGGCCATTTTTGTCTTATTCGTGATCTTAGGGGGAAATCTCCCAGTTTTTCCCCATTGAGTGTGAAGTTAGCTGTGGGGTGTTCAGTCTTTTTGAATTTGTTGAGACTTGTTTTGTGACCTAATATGTGATGTATTCTGGAGAATGTTCCATGTGCACTTGAAAAGTATGTGTATTCTGTTGTTTTAGGATAGTATGTTCTGAATATATCTGTTAGATGCATCTGGTCCCATGTGTCATTCAAAGCAACTGTTTTCTTGTTTATTTCCTGTTTGGATGATCTATCCATCGATATAAGTGGGTTATTAAAGTCCCCTACTATTATGGTATTACTATCAATTAGTTCTTTTATGTTTGTTGTTAGCTGCTCTATGTATTTTGATGCTCACATGTTGGATGCATAAATATCTACAATTGTTATATTTTTTGTTGGATTGTTCCCTTTATGATTTATAGTGTTCTTCTTTGTCTCTTCTTACAGACTTTGTTTTAAAGTTTATTTTGTCTGATAAAAGTATTGGTACCCTGGTTTACTTTTCACTTCCATTTGTATGATAAATGCTCTTCCATACATTCACTTTCAATCTGCATGTATCTTTAGGCCTGAAATGAATCTCTTGTAGGTAGCATATAGATGGGTCTTACTTTTTTATCCATTCTGTCTCTCCATGTCTTTTGATTGGAGAGTTCAGACCATTTACACTTAAAGTCATTATTGATAGGTATGTACTTATTGGCATTTTGTTGATTGTTCTGTGGTTTTTTCCTCCTAGTTTTTCTGTTTCTTTCTTCCCTTGCTAACTTTTCTCAGTTTGCTGGCTTTCTTTAGTGATATACTTGAATTCCTTTCTCTTCATTTTTTTGCATCTCTATTACTAGTTTTTTATTTGTGGTTACCATTAAGTGTGTATATAACATCTGCATATAGCAGTCTATGTTGAGTTGACTCCATTCTTTACTTCTCCCCCTGCACACATACACACGTTTTAGGTATATTATGTCTTATTTTACATCCTTTTATTTTGTCAATCCCTTGATTGATTTTTATAGATATACTTTTTTAATTGCTTTTGTGCTTCCTACTTTTCTTACTCCTACTTATGGTCTTTCCTTATGGGGTTTCCTGTGTATGTAACTGTTTTCTTTTCTCTTACTCTTTTACAATTCTCTCCTTATCACTACTTTTTTCTATTTTAATTGCTATTTGTCTTGGCATGGACCTCCTTGGGTTGATTTTGTTGGGGTCTCTCTGTGTCTCTTGGATCTAGATTCTGTTTCCTTCCCTGGTCTTGGAACGTTTTCAGCTATTGTTTCTTCAAATAAGTTTTCTGCCTCCTTTTCTTTCTCTTCCCCTTCTAGGATCCCTATAATGCAAATATTATGCTCCTTGGTGTCATTGAGTTCCCTAAGTCTCTTTTCATTCTTTATTATTATTTTTTTCTCTCTCCTATTCAGCTTAATTGCTTTCTATTACTCTGTCCTCCAGATTTTTGATCCATTCTTCTGCTTCCTCTAGTCTACTATTTCTTCCATCTAGTGTATTTTTAATTGCATCTATTGAGTTCTTCACCTCTGATTGTTTTTTTCTTATGTGTTTCCTTTGTTAGGTCTCACTGAGGTTCTCCACTCTCTTCTCAAGTCTGGTGAGTATCTTTATGACCATTACTTTAAATTTTCTATCTGGCATATTATTTATATCCATTTTGTTTAGGTTTCTATCTGGCATATTATTTATATCCATTTTGTTTAGGTTTCTTGCTGTGATTTTTTTCCTGTTCTTTCATTTGGGACATATTCCACTGTCTCCTCATTTTGTCTAACTCCCTGTGTCTGTTTCTATGTGTTAGGAAAGTTGGCTACATCTCCTGATCTTGAAAGTAGTGACTTTACAGAGAAGAGGTCCTCTAGTACCCTGCAGTGCAGTTTCCCCTGTTCATGAGAACCTGGTGCTTCAGGGGTGTCTCCTATGTGTGTTGCATGCACCCTGCTGTTGTGGCTGAGCTGCTTTTGCCTTCAGTCATCTACAATGGCTCTCTTTGCCTGTTGTGGACAGGATTTGGTCCTTTGTTGTTAGTGGGCCAGTCTGGGGCTGCCTTGTGTTTGAGTTGAGTCAGATCAAATGTTTGCCAGAGATGCAGTAGCATCAAACTCCAGGGCACTTTCCCTTGATAAGCTTTCATCGTTGAGTGGGGCCTGCAGTCAGACCAGATGTATGCTCCCAGCCCACTGCGGGGATCTCAGTCAGACTGGTGCTTTTGCTTATCTTTCCCTCTTTCCAGGATAGAAGTCACTTTGGAGTGGTTCTGGCCCTGTTGAGTCTGCTTGCACACTGCCAGGCATGTGGCACCATTTTGGATAGGCTCAGTCCATATAGGAGAGGGCAGGTCCACAGGAGAACATGGTGGGCACAGCCAGCAGTGCCAGCAAGGTTTGTGCTGGCCCGCCCAAAACTCCTGTCAAGACCACCAGGTTGGAGGTGGCAAATCCACAGAAGCACATGGGCAGAGCAAGTGGTGTTAGCAGTTAGGTGAAGAGTGTTGACCCTGGGCTTGTTCTTGCAAGTGTCCACTTGTCTAGGCTGGGGGTGGGGGGAGGGAATTGACGCTCCCAGCTCCTTTGTTCCTGAAGAGGTCTCCCAATAATTCCTGCTCCTCCAGCACACCACTGAGATTAGTAAACAAATCTTCCCCCCCCCCCCCCCCCCCCCCCCCCCCCCCCCGCCGTTTTTTGAACTGCTGCCTACTGTATCTCCCCAGGGCTGTTTGTTGTGCTATCTCTTTAAGGGTGAGGACTCAGTTTCCTATCACCCTCCAGCTCTCTTAGAGCTCATTGTGCTGATTTTTAAAGTTCCAGGTGTTAGGGCCTGCTAATACTAAGAACTTGCAAAATTTGGCCCTTCGGTTTTCAAAGGCAAACCTTATGGGGGTTCATATTTCCCATGCCCAGGGTGCCTGGGGTGTCTATTTCTTCCCCCTCAACTTCCCAACTATACCTCCACCCTTCCTATCCTCTTCAGTGTGGGTTCTCTACATTTAGCTATGGAGAGTCTGTCTCCCATTCTTTGGGTCATTTTCTGGGTTATTTACACTGATGTGGGTGTTATCTAGTTATATCCATGGAATGAGGTGAGCTTAGGGTCCTCCTACTCTGCCATCTTCTCTGGAACCCTCCTTTTTCTTTTTTAAATTCAACTTTCCTCTCTGTATTTCATTTGAATGGTTTCTAGTGCTAGATCTTCACAATCTTACTAATCTTTTTTCAGTCATGTCTAATCTGCCATTAATCACATTCCAATGTATTTTTCATCCTAGACATTGTAGTTTTCATCTCTATAATTTCAGTTTGGGTGGTTTTCTATCTTCATGTTTCTACTTAACTTTTTGAACATGGAGAATACAGTTATAATAACTTTTAATTTAGTTGATTGCTTATTCTAACAGATGTATCAGTTCCAGTTCATTTTTGATTGATTGATTTTTCTCCTCATTTTGGGACATATTTTCCTGCTTCTTTGCATGTCTGGCAATCTTTGACTGGATTACAGACATTGGAAATTTCACCTTGTTGGGAGATAGATTTTTCTTAAGACTTTATCTTTTTAGAGCAGTTTTAAGTTTACAACAAAATTGGAAGTACCAAGATCTCATATACTCCCTGTTCCCTCACATGCATAGATTCCCTCATTTTCAACATCACTCACCAACATGGCACATTTGCCAAGGATGGATCTACATTGACACATCACAATCACCCAAAGTCCATAGTTTACCTTAAGATTCACTTTTCATGTACATTTTATGTGTTTGGATAGAAGTATAGTGATACATATCCATCATCATATTATACAGAGTATTTTCACCACCCTAAAAATCCTCTGTGCTCTGCTTACTCATTTCCCCTCCTCAGTCCCTTTCCCAGGTGAATATTTTTGATCCCTACAAATATTCTTAAGCTTTGTTCTGGGATGCAGTTACATTACTTGAAACAATTTAATATTTTGGAGTCTTACTTTCATGATTTGCCAGGTGGGACCAGACCACTGCTTAGTTTGGAGTTAAGTGTTCCCCTATTGAGGTAACATCCTTCTTTGTATGCTATTCAATGCCCTGTAAATCATGATGTTTTTCAGTCTGGCTGGTGGAAAGAGGCAGTCCTTGGTGGAAAATGCCAGTCACTGTTACCATTAATTTTTGTGGGTGGTTCTTTACCTGACTTTGGGTACTTCCCTAATACACATGTGCTGATCAGTAATCAAGGGGATTATTCTGAAAATCTTCAGAGTAGTCTTTCTGTGAAACTTCCTCCTGGTACTCTATCCTGCAAACTCTAGCCCCTTTGGTCTTTATGAACTCAGCTTCATCTCCTCAATTCAAGCAGACCACTGGCCTCTCCCTGGGCTCCTCCTCCCTGTCATTGCCTTGAAACTCTCCCCACACAGCAAGTTGAGACAAGGAGCATCCCATATACACACAATTGTATAACTAAATGTTTAAGGATATATAAGTAGTTCAGAGGCATGGATTTAGCCTACAATGGGTGTTGAGAAAGGGGGATTGTCAGCATGGGCTGAAGCAGCTGCTTGTGGCTTGGATGACACGGGGCTTGAGCTAGTCTCAGTAGAGGAAGAAGCAGGCCTGGGAGCAACTTCAGGAGAGGTTATCTCCTAGTGGGTGATACCATTAGCTGAGATTCTAGTGACAGAAGAAGCAGCATGATGGGGACCTGAAGTAGCTTCATGGAGAGGAAAAGAGCTGAAAATTTAAAAATGGTTCTAAAGTGGACAAATGGAGAACAGAGGAAGATATTCCAAGGAAATAGTTTGAAGAAATGCTAAGATGTGGGGAAGTAAAGGTGAATGTAAAGAGGAAATCAGATATGGGAGACATTTCCAAAGAAGGCTCTGTGGAACTGGGTGTTGCATTTGGACTCAGATAGATCATGGTTTGAATCCCAGGTCTACTTCTTCCTACTTCTGTGATTCTGGCAAGTTACTTTCCTGATCTGTAAAATAAAAGCAGATCTTGTTCTAAAACCTGAAAACAGCTTCGGACCTTGTTGGCTGTCAAAGTTCTTGTCAAAGCACAGATTATGCTCAGTTCACAGGATCTGGCTCTGTTAAGCACCAGGAAATTTCTGGAGTAAATAATACAGAGCTATTAACCCCTTACATTTGTTCAACAGGTATTTGAACCAGGTATCATTCTCGCTGTTGGAGATAGAGCAGAGAACAAATCAGGCAATAGCTCTTTAAGAGGTATTAATAAATAAATTAATTAATTTTATTAATTAATTAATAAAACCCTTTAAGAGTTTACGTTCTAGTTGTGGGATGTTAGATAATGTGTTAGTAAATGAATAAATTAGAGATTATAATAAGCGCTATGGTAGAAAGAAAATAGGGCACTATATTAGAAAGTGACTTGGGGAAGAGGCAGAGCGGGAAGAAAGTTACTTAAGCCAGGATGGTTAGGAAAGGCCTCTCTAACAAGGTAACACTTGAGCTGAGTCATGAAGGATGAGACTGAGCCAGCTATTTGTGTTAGTTACCTATTGCTGCATAACAAACTACCTCAAAACTTAGCAGCTTTAAACAATAAATGTTTATTACCTCATGATTTCTTTGGGTTGATGATCAAGATGTGGCTTGGCTGGGTGTCTCTGACTCAGCCTCTCACAAGACTGAAATCCAGATATTAAGTGGGCATGCAGTCAACTCAAGGCTCTACTGGGGAAGGATCAGCTTACCACTTCACCCACATGGCTGTTGGCAGGCCTTAGGTCCTTGATGGCTATTGGTCTGAAATATCAGTTGCTAGCCACATGGGCCTGTCTGTAGGGCAGCTCACAACAGGCATCTGGCTTCCTTCAGAGCAAGCCAGTGACAGAATGAGAAAGAGTGCATCCCAAATGGGAACCACCTTCTCTCTGTAACCCATCCCTTCTACTGCATTCTACTTGCCAAAAGCAAGTCACTAAATCCAACCCATTCTCTAGGGGAGGGGATTACACAAAGGTATGAATACCAGGAGGCAGGAATGGTCAGGGCCATCTCAGAGGCTGCCTACAACACCATACAAAGAACTGGGAAAGAGTGTTTAAGGCAGAAGAAAGAGAAAATGCAATGGTTCTGAGTGGGGGACATCCTACTTGTGTTTGAGGAAGCCAATGGAGGTAGAATGGACTAAATCAAGTTAAAACAAAAAAATAGTAGGAGATTAGGTAGTCAGAAGGCAGACCATGCAGGGCTGAAAAGAAGTTTTGATTTTATTGTAAGTGCAGTGGGGAGCCAGTGAAGTGTTTTAAGTAAGGGAGTCAGTGATGTATTCCACCCACTCAACATTTTCCAGACCTCTATGGTAGATGTAGCCCCAACAGGATTTGATGGAGCAAATGTGGTGAAGGAAAGGGTTTTTCTGCTAAAAAAAAAAAAGTGGCACCTAAATACCTATTCAGCTAAGTATAAAGACATCAGGATCCTAATAAACTATTCTCAAACTATCCTTCCAGCCTAATCTCCCACCACTCCCCTAACCTCTAGTCAAAGTGAAGTTTCTTGAGCATGCGCTATGTCTTCCTGTCTTGAGATTATGCCATTTCCTCTGCATGGAGGTCTGTCTCTACCATCTCTACCTGTCAAACTTAGACATTTTTGTCAAGACCCTTCTTAAATGCCACCTCCTATGTGAAGCCTTTCCTGATTCTTTTCTTCTTTGAGTCCCCTCTGTTCTTTGTTTAATCAGCTTTGGGATTTTACCATGTCTTTCCTACTATCAGTAGTTCATGTCTAACTTGTAAGTTCCTTGAGATCAAGAGCTCTGCTTGCTTTATTTCTGTAGCCTGCACTACCCAGATCTTTAGCATATATAATCAGTACTCAACAAATGTTTGTCAACTTGAATTAAACTGGGAACTAGATGATTACAGCACTTTTGTTGGCTGAGAGGGCTTCCTGAGAAATAAGAATTTCTCTTTGGTTGATATTAAGTTATAATTTTCCTATTACAACTCACAAGTCCTACATAGTATGTTCTTTGACTATAACGGAATTATTATAAATTATTATAATTAATATTAATTATTAGATACTAATAACAGAAATTTTTCTTAGAGAAACCTCCAAACATTTGGAAACTAACTAGCACACTTCTAAATAACACATGGGTGAAAGAAAGAATTAAAGGGGTAATTAAAACATATTTTGAACTGATAAAAATAAAAACATAACAAGTGAGAATTTGTAGGATGCTACTAAGATAGTTTTGAGAGGGAAATTCATAGCATCAAACACCTTTTTTAGAATAGAAGAAAGGTTTCATGGGCGCCTGGGTGGCTCAGTTGGTTAAGCGACTGCCTTCGGCTCAGGTCATGATCCCGGAGTCCCAGGATCGAGTCCCACATTGGGCTCCCTGCTCAGCAGGGAGTCTGCTCCTCCCTCTGACCTACCCCCTTTTGTGCTCTCTCTCTCAAAAAAATAAAAAATAAAATCTTAAAAAAAATAGAAGAAAGGTTTCAAATCAATAACCTTAAGACACACACACACACAAACGGCAAATTAAACTAAAAGTAAGCAAAAAAAAAAGAAAGAAAATAGTAAATATCAAAATATAAATCAATAAAATAGAAAACAATAGAGTAATCAATAGAATCAAAAGCTGCTTCTTTGAGAAAATCAATAAAGATAAAACACTGTGAGACTTATAAGAGAAAAAAGAAAGAATACACAAATGACAACAAGAACAAGATAGGTGACATCACTTCAGATTCTACACATAAAAGGACAATAAGGATTATTTTTTTTTAAAGATTTTATTTATTTATTTGAGAGAGAGAGAGCATATGAGAGGGGGGAGGGTCAGAGGGAGAAGCAGACTCCCTGCCAAACAGGGAGCCCGATGCGGGACTCGATCCTGGGACTCCAGGATCATGACCTGAGCCGAAGGCAGTCGCTTAACCAACTGAGCCACCCAGGCGCCCCAATAAGGATTATTATAAACAACTTTATGTCAATAAATATGACAACTTAGATAAAAAAACAGTTTCCTTGAATTACAAAAGTTATCAAAGCTCACTCAAGAAGAGATAAATATCTATATCTATATTCCTTATATCTATTTAGGAAAATGGGATAGTTCAAAACCTCCTCCAAAGAAACTCTAGGTTGAGATGACTTCATGAGTAAATTCTATCAAACATTTAAGGAAGAAATAATGCCAATTCAAACTCTTCCAAAAATAGCAAAGAGAAGAGAATAGTTCCCAACTCATTCTAGGAAGCCAGGATAAAGTAGTACATTTAAAATGAAACAAGACAAAGACATTACAAGAAAAGAACACTGTAAACCAAAATCCCTTATGAGCAAAAATTCCATACAAAATGTATAGCAAATTGAATTCAACCCTATATATATATTTTTTTTTAAAGATTTTATTTATTTATTTGAGAGAGCGAGAATGAGAGAGAGTACATGAGAGGGGGGAGGGTCAGAGGGAGAAGCAGGCTCCTCGCTGAGCAGGGAGCCCGATGCGGGACTCGATCCCGGCACTCCAGGATCATGACCTGAGCCGAAGGCAGTTGCTTAACCAACTGAGCCACCCAGGCGCCCTATATATATATTTTTTAATGCTATATTAAAGAGATAAAATATCAGGTGACCAAATGAAGTTTATCCCTGGAATGCAAGGTGGTTTAACATTTGAAAAATCAATCAATATACTTCAGCTTACAAATTAAAAATAAAAATCATGTTGCTTATCTAAATAAATGTCAAAAAAGCACTTAACAAAATCTAACATTCATTCCTGATAAATACTCTCAGTAAACTAAAATTAAAAGGGAATTTCCTCAACTTCATAAAGGTCATCTAAAGGAACTAGAAAGAATGGCTGCTATTATTACTTTAATTCAACACTGTACTAGTGGGTCTAGCCAGTGCAATCAGGAAAGAAAAAAAAGGCATTCAGATTGAAAAAGGAAGAACTCCAACTGTTTTTGTTTGCAGGTGACATGATCATTTATGTAGAAAATATGATGGAATCTTTTTAAAAAAGCTATTAGAGTTAATAACTGAGAGGCACCTGGGTGGCTCAGTCAGTTAAGCATCTGCCTTTGGCTCAGGTCATAATCCCAGGGTCCTGGGATTGAGCCCCACGTGGGCTCCCTGCTTGGTGGGGAATCTGCTTCTCCCTCTCCCTCTGCCCCTCCCCCACTCAAGCTCTCTCTCTCTCTCTCTCTTTCTCTCCCTCTCAAATAAATAAATAAAAATCTTTAAAAAAAAAACCCTAACAACTGAGATCAGTAAAGTTGCAGGTTACAAGATCAATATAAAAAATCAATTCCATCTCTGTGTACTGGTAACAAAATAATCAGAAGCTTGAACAGAAAAACATTACCATATATAATAACATAAAAATATGAACTACTTGGAGATAAACTTGACAAAGAAGTGAAAGACTTGTACACTAAAACTATAAAATATGGCTGAAAGAAATTAAAGAAAACGTAAATAAAGGAAAGGGTATATCTTGTTCATGGATCAGAAAACTCAATATCATAAAGATGTCAACACTCTTCAGATGAATCTATAGATGCAATACAATGCCAATCAAACTCCCAGTTGGATTTTTTTGTAGAAGTTGACCAGCTGATTCTAAAATTCTTACAGAAATGCAAAGAATCTAGAATAGCCAAACCACTCGAAAAAGACAAATTTGGAGGTATAACACTACTGAAAGAAATATTATGGGGGTGCCTGGCTGGCTCAGTAAGTTGAGTATCTGACTCTTGATTTCGGCTCAGGTCATGATCTCATGGTCATGGGATCAAGCCCCACCTTGGACTCTGTGCTCAGCAGGGAGTCTGCTTCTTTCTCTCTCTCCCTTTGCACCTGCCCCCACTTGCCCGCTCGCACTCTCTCTCTAAAATAAATAAATAAATCTTTAAAAAAAGAATTATTATAAAGTTACACTAATAAAAACAGTGTGGGTAGAGATGCCTGGGCGGCTCAGTCAGTTAAGCATCTGCCTTCGGCTCAGGTCATGATCCCAGGGTCCTGGGATAGAGTCCTGCATTGGGCTCCTTGATCAGCGGGGAGCCTGCTTCTCCCTCTGTCTGCTGTTCCCCCTGCTTGTGTGTGCTCTCTCTCTCTCTGTGACAAATAAATAAATAAAATCTTAAAAAAAAAAAAACTACCTCTGATAAAAGATTTGTTTCCAGAGTATATATTCTCAAAATTCAACAATAAGATAAACAAACCAATAAAAAAAAACTGAGTAAAACAGTTGAACAGATAATTTAAGATACATAGATGGCAAATAAACATAAGACAAAGATGCTCAATGTTATTAGTCATTAGGGAAATGCAAATTAAAACCACAGTAAAAAAAAAACATAATGAATAACACTATATAGCTATTAGAATGGCTAAAATTAAAAAAAAACAAAACAAAACATACCCTACCAAGTTTGATGAGGATGTGGAAGAGCAGAAACTCTTGTGAACTTCTGGTGACAAGGTCAATGTTACACCCACTCTGGAAGACAATTTGGCAGTTTCTTAAGAAGTTGAACATACAATGACCATAGGATCTGCCCAATCCATTCACAGGTATTTACTTAAGAGAAAAATAAATTTATGACCACACAAAGACTCGCACACAAATCTTTACAGAAACTTTATTTATAATAGCCAAAATCTTGAAACAGCTCAACTGCTTTAATTAGTAGGTGAATAGGTAAACAATGACATATCCACAAAGTGGAATTCTACTCAGCATTATAAAAGAATGAACTATTGGAGGAAGGAAAGATGGCGGAGGAGTAGGGGACCCTATTTCAACTGGTCCCCGGAATTGAGCTGGATATCTACCAGACCACTCTGAGCACCCACAAAACCAGCCTGAGATGTAAGAAGATCTGGATCTCTACAAGCAGAATATTACAGGCAGTTGGTTTTGAGGTATGAAGAGGGGAACCCTGATTCCGTGAGCAGATATTGGAGGATAAACGGCAGCGGGAGGGTGCCTGGCTGTGGGGACCTTACACCGCCGGTGAGCGACAGCCTTGCGCGCTGTGGACGGGCACAGACTCACAGACCGGTAGCGGCGGGGAAAAGATTTAGGGCAGCCCCTGGGGCAGGAACCCAGAGCAGTGGGGTCACGAGTGCGATCTGGGGGCGGCTGGCAGTTTTAGAAGCACAAAGGGCAGAGACGTGCTCCGACCTGGAGGCAGGACTGGGGGCACTGCAGAGGGGCACACAACCCAGGATACTGCAGTTTATAGCAGCACAGACAGAAATGGAGATGGTGTGGCCTGGAGAGCTCACTGAAGAACAGACTGTGGTCTCTCTGCTCTGATGCAGAGGGCTGGAAACAGTCTCTTCTGCTCTGACTCTCAGAAGAGTCGCAGAAAGCTGCCAGGGAAAGCCGCCAGAGAACAAAAGCCCCAAAAACTGATTCCCACTGAGCCCCTCCCCCACCACAGAGGGGCAGGGCAACTCCGCCCAAACAGGGTTTCCTGAGTAACAGTGCGGCAGGCCCCTCCCACAGAAGACAGGCTGGGAAAACAAGAGGCCAGCAACCCTAAGGTCCCAAGAAAACAGGTGCATCTTGCTTGGGTTCTGGTCAATAATTTGGACTCTATACATTCCCTCAAACACCAATCAACAGAATGACTAGGAGGAGGAGCCCCCAAAATAGAAAAGACTCTGAGATTATGACTTATGCTGCAGATTTACAAATAGATGCAGATATAACCAAGATGTCAGAGATGGAATTCAGGCTAGCAATTGTGAAGACAATGGCTAGAATGGAGAAATCAATTAATGGCAACATAGAGTCTCTAAGGGCAGAAATGAAAGCTGAATTGGCAGAACTTAAAAATGCTATCAATGAGATCCAATCCAATCTAGATAATCTAACAGCTAGGGTAAGTGAGGCAGAAGAACAAATAAGCGACCTAGAAGACAATTAATAGATAAAAAGGGAAAACAGGAGGCCAGGGAAAAACAACTCAGAATCCATGAAAATAGAATCAGAGAAATAAGCAACACCATGAAGTGTTCCAATGTCAGAATGATTGGAATCCCAGAGGGAGTGGAGAGAGAGAGAAGACTAGAAGATGTATTTGAGCAAATCGTAGCTGAGAACTTCCCTAATCTGGGGAATGAAATGAACATTTGCATCCTAGAGGCAGAGAGGACCCCTCCCAAGATCAAGGAAAACAGGCCAACACCCCAGCATGTAATAGTAAAACTTGCAAATCTTAGAACCAAGGAAACCATCTTAAGGGCAGTTAGAGGGAAGTTATTCCTTACATACAGAGGAAGGAGCATCAGAATAACGTCAGACCTATCCACAGAGACCTGGCAAGCCAGAAAGGCCTGGCAAGACATATTCAGGGTACTAAATGAGAAGAACATGCAGCCAAGAATACTTTATCCAGCAAGGCTTTCATTTAGAATGGATGGAGAGATGCAGAGTTTCCACGACTGGCAGAAACTGAAAGAATATGTGACCACTAAGCCAGCCCTGCAAGAAATATTAAGGGGGGGGTTCTATAAAAGGAGAAAGACCCCAAGAGTGATATACGACAGAAATTTTCAAGGACAATCTATAAAAACAACATCTTCACAGGCAACATCATGACAATTAATTCATATTTTTCAATAATCACTCTCAACATGAATGGCCTCAATGCTCCTATAAAATGGCACAGGGTTGCAGATTGGATAAAAAGACAGGACCCATCCATATGCTGCCTACAAGAGATTCATTTTGAACCTAAAGATACATCCGGACTGAAAGTGAAGGGATGGAGATCCATCTTCCATGCCAGCGGACCTCAAAAGAGAGCTGGGGTAGCAATTCTTATATCAGACAAATTAGATTTTAAACTAAAGTCTGTAATTAGAGACACAGAAGGACACTATATCATTCTTAAAGGGTCTATCCAACAAGAAGATCTAACAATTGTAAATATCTATGCCCCCAACATGGGAGCAGCCATCTACATAAGCCAACTGTTAACCAAAATAGTCATATTGATAACAATACGTTAATTGTAGGAGACCTCAATACTCCACTCTCAGCAATGGACAGATCATCTAAGCAGAAAATCAACAAGGAAACAAGAGCTTTGAATGATACATTGGACCAGATGGACCTCATAGATATTTACAGAACATTCCACCCTAAAACAACAGAATGCTCATTCTTCTCGAGCGCACATGGAACTTTCTCCAGAATAGACCACATACTGGGTCACAAATCAGGTCCCAACCTATACAAAAGATTGAGATTATTCCCTGCATATTCTCAGACCACAATGCTTTAAAACTGGAACTCAATCACAAGAAAAAATTTGGCAGAAATTCAAACACTTGGAAGCTAAAGACCACTCTGCTCAAGAATGTTTGGGTCAACCAGGAAATCAAAGAAGAACTTAAACAATTCATGGAAATCAATGAGAATGAAAACACATCGGTCCAAAACCTATGGGATACTGCAAAGGCGGTCCTAAGGGGGAAATACATAGCCATCCAAGCCTCACTCAAAAAAATAGAAAAATCCCGAATTCACCAACTAACTCTACACCTTAAAGAACTAGAGAAAAAGCAACAAACGATGCCTAAGCCACACATTAGAAGAGAAATAATTAAAATTAAAGCAGAGATCAATGAATTAGAAACCAGAAACACAGATCAGATCAATGAAACTAGAAGTTGGTTCTTTGAAAGAATTAATAAGATCGATAAACCACTGGCCAGACTTATCCAAAAGAAAAGAGAAAGGACCCAAATTAATAAAATTATGAATGAAAGGGGAGAGATCATGACTAACACCAAGGAAATAGAAACAATTATTAGAAATTATTATCAACAACTATATGCCAATAAACTGAGCAATCTGGATGAAATGGAGGCCTTCCTGGAAACCTATAAGCTGCCAAGACTGAAACAAGAAGAAACTGACAACCTGAATAGGCCAATAACCAGTGACGAGATCGAAGCAGTGATCAAAAACCTCCCAAAAGAGGCGCCTGGGTGGCTCAGTCGTTAAGTGTCTGCCTTCGGCTCAGGTCAGATCCCAGGGTCCTGGGATTGAGCCCCGCATCAGGCTCCCCGCTCCACGGGAAGCCCGCTTCTCCCTCTCCCACTCCCCCTGCTTGTGTTCCTGCTCTCACTATCTCTCACTCTCTGTCAAATAAATAAAATCTTAAAAAAAAAAAAAACTCCCAAAAAACAAGAGTCCAAGGCCTGATGGATTCCCTGGGGAATTCTACCAAACATTCAAAGAAGAAATAATACCTATTCTACTGAAGTTGTTCCAAAAAATAGAAACAGAAGGAAAACTTCCAAACTCATTCTATGAGGCCAGCATTACCTTAATCCCCAAACCAGGCAAAGACCCCATCAAAAAGGAGAATTTCAGACCAATATCCCCGATGAATATGGATTCCAAAATCCCCAACAAAATCCTAGCTAATAGGATCCAACAATACATTAAAAGGATCATCCACCACGACCAAGTGGGATTTATCCCCGGGATGCAAGGGTGGTTCGACATTTGCAAATCAATCAATGTGATAGAACACATTAATAAGAGGAGGGAGAAGAAACATATGGTCCTCTCAATTGATGCAGAAAAAGCATTCGACAAAATACAACATCCTTTCCTGATTAAAACTCTTCAGAGTATAGGGATAGAGGGAACATTCCTCAAGTTCATAAAATCCATCTATGAAAAACCCACAGCGAATATCATCCTCAATGGGGAAAAGCTGAGAGCCTTTCCCTTAAGATCAGGAACACGTCAAGGATGCCCACTCTCCCCACTGTTGTTCAACATAGTACTAGAAGACCTAGCAACAGCAATCAGACAACAAAAAGAAATAAAAGGTATTCAAACTGGCAAAGAAGAACTCAAACTCTCTCTTTTTGCAGATGACATGATACTTTATGTGGACAACCCAAAAGACTCCACCCCCAAATTACTAGAACTCATACAGCAATTCAGTAATGTGGCAGGATACAAAATCAATGCACAGAAATCAGTTGCTTTCTTATACACTAACAATGCAACTGTAGAAAGAGAAATTAGAGAAATGATTCCATTTACAATAGCACCAAAAACCATAAGATACCTCGGAATAAACTTAACCAAAGAGGTAAAGGATCTATACTCTAGGAACTACAGAACACTCATGAAAGAAATTGAAGAAGACACAAAAAGATGGAAAAATATTCCATGCTCATGGATCGGAAGAATAAACATTGTTAAAATGTCTACGCTACCCAGAGCAATCTATACCTTCAATGCCATCCCGATCAAAATTCCAATGACATTTTTCAAAGTGCTGGAACAAACAATCCTAAAATTTGTATGGAATCAGAAAAGACCCCGAATCGCCAAGGAAATGTTGAAAAAGAAAAACAAAGCTGGGGGCATCACGTTGCCCGATTCCAAGCTATATTACAAAGCTGTGATCACCAAGACAGCATGGTACTGGCACAAAAACAGACATATAGACCAGTGGAACAGAATAGAGAACCCAGATGTGGACCCTCAACTCTGTGGTCAAATAATCTTCGACAAAGCAGGAAAAAACATGCAATGGAAAAAAGACAGTCTCTTCAATAAATGGTGCTGGGAAAATTGGACAGCCACATGCAGAAGAATGAAATTCGACCATTCTCTAACACCATTCACAAAGATAAACTTAAAGTGGATGAAAGACCTCAATGTGAGGTGGAATCATCAAAATCCTAGAGGAGAACATAGGCAGTAACCTCTTTGACATCGCCCACAGCAACTTCTTTCAAGATACATCTCCAAAAGCTAGTGAAACAAAAGCAAAAATGAACTTCTGGGCCTTCATCAAGATAAAAAGCTTTTGCACAGCAAAGGAAACAGTCAACAAACAAAGAGGCAACCCACAGAATGGGAGAAGATATTTGCAAGTGACACTACAGATAAAGGGCTGGTATCGAAGATCTATAAAGAACTTCTCAAACTCAACACCCAAAAAACAAATAATCAAGTCAAAAAGTGGGCAGAAGATATGAAAAGACACTTCACTGAAGAAGACATACAAATGGCTAACAGACACATGAAAAAATGTTCATCATCATTAGCCATCAGGGAAATTCAAATCAAAACCACATTGAGATATCACCTTACACCAGTTAGAATGGCCAAAATGGACAGGGAAAGAAACAACAAATGTTGGAGAGGTTGTGGAGAAAGGGGAACCCTCTTACGCTGTTGGTGGGAATGCAAGTTGGTACAGCCACTTTGGAAAACAGCGTGGAGGTGCCTCAAAAATTTAAAAATAGAGCTACCCTATGACCCAGCAATTGCTCTCCTGGGTATTTACCCCAAAGACACAGATGTAGTGAAAAGAAGGGCCATATGCACCCCAGTGTTCATAGCAGCAATGTCCGCAATAGCCAAACTGTGGAAAGAGCCGAGATGCCCTTCAACAGATGAATGGATAAAGAAGATGTGGTCCATATATACAATGGACTATTACTCAGCATTCAGAAAGGATGAATACCCAACTTTTACATCAACATGGATGGGACTGGAGGAGATTATGCTAAGTGAAATAAGTCAAGCAGAGAAAGTCAATTATCATATGGTTTCACTTATTTGTGGAACATAAGGAATAGCATGGAGGACATTAGGAGAAGGAAGGGAAAAATGCGGGGGGGCATTGGAGGGAGAGATGAACCATGAGAGACTATGGACTCTGAGAAACAAACAGGGTTTTAGAGGGGAAGGGGGAGGGGGGATTTGTTAGCCCAGTGATGGGTATTAAAGAGGGCACATACTGCACAGAGCACTAGGTGTTATATGAAAACAATGGATCGTGGATCACCACATCAAAAACTAATGATGTATTGTATGGTGACTAACATAACATAATAAAATTAAAAAAAAAAAGAATGAACTATTGCTACATATAACAACATGGATGAATCTTAAAATCATGCACCATGGAAGAAGCCAACCAAAAAAAAAATGTACATATTGTATGATTAAACTATAGAAAATTTAAAACTAATCTATAGTGACAGAAAAGAGACTGGCGGCTGCTTGGAGATAGGGGTTAAGGAGGTGTGGGAGGGAGGAATTACAAAAATACAAGCAAAAACTTTTGGAGATGATAAATATCTTCACTATCTTGATTATAGTGATGATTTTACAGGTATAAATATGTGTAAAAATTATGTACTTTATTTTTTTAAAGGTTTTATTTATTTATTTGAGAGAGAGCGAATGAGAGAGAGAGAGAGCAAGCATAAGCAGGGGGAGAGGCAGAGGGAGAGGGAGAATCAGACTCCCCGCTGAGCAGGGAGCCTGATGCTAGAACCCTGGGATCATGACCTGAGCCAAAGGCAGACGCTTGAGCGACTGGGCCACCCAGGCACCCCAAAATTATGTACTTTAAACATGTAGTTTATTATAGACTCTCTATATAAACTTTAGTAAAAATATATATGAATAAACTTTATCTGTATATAAATTATACCTCTTTATTGAGTATACCTGACATATAATAAACTATACATAAAACTTTTTTTTAAACTTGGACCCAGAAATGAACATGTCACTTCCTGTCATGTTTCACTGGCCAGTGAAAGTCATATGTCCACTCCTAACTCCAAGGGACCAGGAAAGTAAGTATATTCTTACCACTTGCCTGGAAGAAGAGAGCTGACTCTTTGTGTATATTCCTAATGACTACCATACTCAGCAGTAAGCATGCTGTTTTTTTATAAACATTATATGTGCTGCCTAAGCGAGCACTGGTTGTTTATAAATAGAACACTAGCCCCAGTTGTTACGTAATAGAATTCACATTCATTTGCAGAACCACAGACAATAGTAGACTTAGTAGCCCTTAACTCAAAAGTCCTGCAAAGATTCAGCTGGTTGTTTATAATTTAAATCAAATTGGCCAAGTAACCCAGACCTTTTGCTACTAATTCTGAAATTAGTGCTTCTTAGAATCTAAGAAAATAAATAGAACTAGGAGAAAATGTGAACCACCATTTGATCTAGCTTCTGTTTCCCAGTCAATTAAGTGTAACCTAAGGCCTACAAGAGAAATGGAGGGTTAGAGATTCCTTTATGACAAGTTCCTTTTCTTACATTTATTCTCTTCACAGTTAAGAAATTGTTTCTCATGTTCAACTAAAAAAAATTTTTTTTATTTAATCTAATTTCCTTTTGTTCTGTTCTTATCAGTCACTTTGATGTACTGGTCTGACATATTAAAGCAAAAGCTCTATGGCATAGAAAAAGGCTAACATTCTTAATGTACTAAAAACTCTTGCACATCAGTATGCATAAAAGACAAACATTTTGTTTATTTTTCTAACAACATGGCAGACTGTGTTAATACAGCTCCTATCTCACCTCAGCGGGCCTTCTTTCTGAAAAACACATTGAAATGCTGTGTCTGCTATATTATCTTCTGTACTTTTTTTTTTTAAGATTTTATTTATTTATTTGACAGAGGGAGACACAGCGAGAGAGGGAACACAAGCAGGGGGAGTGGGAGAGGGAGAAGCAGGCTCCCCGCTGAGCAGGGAGCCCGATGTGGGGCTCGATCCCAGGACCCTGGGATCATGACCTCAGCCGAAGGCAGGCGCCCAACGACTGAGCCACCCAGGTGCCCCTATCTTCTGTACTTTTTATATGTACTTTTAAATATTTCTAATTTTTTTTTTTTTTTAATGAGATAGAGAGAGCATGAGAAGGAGGAGGGTCAGAGGGAGAAGCAGACTCTCCGCCGAGCAGGGAGCCCGATGCGGGCCTCGATCCCGGGACTCCAGGATCATGACCTGAGCCGAAGGCAGACGCTTAACCGACTGAGCCACCCAGGCGCCTAAATATTTCTAATTTTTTAAAAGAAAAACAAACATCCTAATTAAAAATGGTCTAAGGGTACAGGCAATTCACAAAAGAAAAAAATATGTATATGAACAATAAACATAAGAGGTAAGGAAAGAAGTAATATATTATTCAAAAGAAGTAATTAAGTCAAAATAGAAATTAGATGCCACTCCAGGTGTACAATTGGAAAATATTTTTTAAAATGAAAATGTCCAGTATTATCAAGGGTATCCCACCTATATTCACAGTAGGATAATCAATTAGTACAAACTTGTTCATTGTGTGAGAGTGGTGGGTTTGGGCATATTTTCAATTTTCTTCTTTTCGCTAATATACATCTTCTAAGTTTTCTTTAATAACCACATACCACTTTAGTAACAAAACAAACACTTTTAATTGAAAGCGATATTGCTTTTTTTAAAGTTCTCTTATCCTTCTGTTCTCCATGCTAACCAATTCCAATTTCTTTCATCTTTTCGTACAAGCCCTTTTTTCATTCTGAAATTCTATTTATCAAGATTTTCAGAACTTTCTTCATTTTCTCTATGTCCTTAACTCAATTGAGCTTACTTTCTAAAGTATTTTACCATAACTGGTTTGAACTTTTGAAAAGTGCTTTCTGGTTTCTCTTTTAAATAATAAAGGTAGTCAGGCCAACAGTTAGCTCAGCTGGTTAGAGCGTGGTGCTAATAATAAAGTTATATTTGCATTGCATTTCACCAAAAGCATCCATTAGTCAGACTGACATTTAAGATCATGTTATACTGTGTTCTTTTATCCAAAAAAAATAGACTTATTAAGTACCTTTTAGGTATTCTGATACTGTTACAGAAGAAATGTATGGGTATCAGTGTATGTGAGTAAATACATATATGTGTGTATGTCCATTTGTATAAAACATGTGCCACTCACTGGGTTTCGTGCCTTATAAGCTTGGCTTCACTAAGTACTCACAACGATTTTATGAGATTACTGTTATTATTTCTATTTAACAGATAAGGCTTCGAGAAGGGCTGTAATGTGCCAGAGAAGAGCTGGTAAGCTAAGCCTTGCAGATGGCATCCAGGAAGGGAAGCAGTTTATGTACAGAAATAAAATTATGTACAGGCAGCCTATGAGAAATGCCACAAATGTGATAAAAAATGTAGAATTTTCTGGACCTTCATTGAATTCAGTAAGTCTGCCCCACACAATCGGCCTCATGGGTGTGTGAACAGAGCAGTTGCACAGGAACCCAAGTGCGGAAGGACCCTGAACACTTGGAGTTTAATGTTCTGCAGTTGTGGTCTTGAAATTCTAAGTAATTTTTCCTTTGAATTTGTGTTTTGTAAGTGAAATCTGATGAACATCAGAGCATGTGCCAAGACCTTGGAGCCTTCAGCTCACACGTGGTCTGCCTGCTGTCAGCTCCCCACCTCCTGGCAGCCAGCTCCCCATCTCCTTGGCAGTCTGCTTTCTGTCACCTGGTGCCTGGGGCCCTGTCCCCCCTCCCCCCACCCTCCCCCCACCCCCCACCCCCTCCCCAGGTCGACCCTTCCCTCTGTGAATGGGGCAGCAACAGAGCTGTTTTTTCACAGTATGGAAGGGGGTGTGGGGGTGTCCATGTTCTGCTGTGGCCCTCTGCACCCAGTGGGGCCCTGGACTCAGGCCTGGCAAGGATTGGGGTCCGGCATGCTCACCTGGGGTGTTCTGAGGCAGGACATGGCAGCAGCCATCCTTACCCAGGGCTGGCAGCACCGTAATTGTTTGGAGGGTGACTCGCGGGGGACAGACCTTTTGCCCACCTCCAGTCCAGGTACTGAGCAAGTCCCAGTGCTGAGGTTGCAATCCTTTCGGGGCCCACCGTCAGCTGCAGGGTCTACGGCTGGAGAGAGGGAGTCTGAGTGCCTGTGAAGACCTGCACTTACCCTGTGAGTAGCCCCTGACCAAGGAAGAGTTACATTAAATGGCAAATCAAAAACACCATGACAGGTCAAGAAAGCCACCAGAAAAGAAAGGAAAAACTTTATATAGTACCCTTGTTTTGAAGATTTATTTATTTGAGAGAGAGAGAGCAAGAGCGAGAGCGAGGGTGCGCCCTCCCCACCCCACCCCCCTGGGTCAGGGAGGGGCAGAGGGAGAGGGAGAGAGAATCCTCAAGCAGACTTCTTGCTGAGCGCAGAGCCAGAGGGGGGGCTTGATCCCAGGACCCTGAGATCATGACCTGGAGATCAAAAGCCAGCCACTTAACTGACTGAGCCATCCAGGTGCTCCCATACAGTACCTCTTAAGGGTGCCTTTTTCCTGCATTTTGAACAAGGGGCATGCATTTTCATTTTGTACTGGGCAGGGGTAGGGGTGGGGGTGTTACTTACGTAGCCAGCCCCGCTGTGCTATGGTCAGACCTGTGTCATTGTAGCTTCAGGTCATCAGAGGAGGAACAGTTTACTCCCGGAGGCAAGGTGACTTTCTATTTGCTTACTCCTCCCTTATTTACCTTTGTCTTGCGAGTGTTTTAGAGTTGCACTGCTTGCTGTTCCTGGGTTGGAAGATGGGGGCTCTGGAGACTCTGGCTGGCTGGCCAGCCCGCCAGCGGAGAAGGGCTGTTTACCATATGGATGGCAATGTGGAGCAGCCTGCCCCAGGGTGCATTCATCTCAGCTTTATTGAAAGCCATTTCCTGCAGGTATCTCTCTGGCGAAAAGACGTTTCTTTTTTTTTTTGAAGATTCCAGCTTGAGTGCCAAATAGGTCTCTGAATATTGCTTTGGGACATCTTTCATTCCAGCAAATAATGGCCTTAATGCACTGGAAAACACAACTTGGTACCAATGCTGTGGTGATAGTCAGGAGGGTCCTCTCCACACAGAAAGGGCAGGCTGTACAGTTCTCACAATCACAGCAGGGGATGTTCCTGGGGGAGGCATTTGGGAAACTGCTTTTCTCATGGAAACAATGTAGTAGCTACATGCCTAATACCTTAATCTTAACGCTTCTCTTTATTTTATTTTATTTTTTTTATTTATTTGCAAGAGAGAGAATGAGAGACAGAGAGCGTGAGAGGGAGGAGGGTCAGAAGGAGAAGCAGACCCCCCCCTGAGCAGGGAGCCCGATGCGGGACTCGATCCCGGGACTCCAGGATCATGACCTGAGCTGAAGGCAGTCGCTTAACTGACTGAGCCACCCAGGCACCCTTAACGCTTCTCTTTTAATGAACATAAATGCCATAAACAAATCGGCTAGAAAGTATGTAATTGTGCACTGTCCAATAGTAAGCTTTCAAAATGTGAATCAATTGGACTGGCAATAAAGAAATAGATCATTTCAGTTATCTTTGTTTGGTTGTTTGACAATTGTTTGCTATGTACAGAGAGGGGGAACGCCAGGGGACAATAGCTTCAGCGGGTGGTACGTATGCACTGCTTGGCATCATCTCATAACAGGGCAAAGATCTCCCAGAAGACATATCTGAAAGGTGAGCTGATCTAAGTCAAGGGCTACCCATAGCATCATTTTATTAGTAGTTATGAATGAAATTTACATTTATGTGCTGAAATGGGAAATATCAAATATGTTTATATGCTGGAGACAGACTTAAAATGATTCCCTTACCTGCCTTGAATCTGTGCGTAGCGGGGTGTATCAATCAGACAGAAGATGATAAACACCTAACCTGCCTACATAGGACTTAGATTTCTAGCCTTTTTTTTAAACCATTGCTGGCCATTTTTACCACTCTCCCCCCCCCCCCTTTTTTTTTTAACCAAAATGTGTTCTTCATAATGGGGTTAGAGATCAAAGCAAAGAAAATGGGGTTATTTCCTTTTCATAGGCCACTCTCCTTGTCCTCACCAGAAGGTAAATTGGTAAATGTTGGCATCCCTTTTCCTACGCTCCTTGTCTACAATTCTGAGATTCTTGCAAGCCCCTCTCTTGCTCCTCTGGCTCAGGGGAATGGATCGTGTCTCATATTTAGAGATGTATAGATAAAAAATAGAAACTGAAGATAAGAACAAATCCGAGGGGCCCCAGAGCCTACTACAGTACAAAGGTCTCAGGGCCGTTCTCTCGGTCACCTCTCCCCCTGGCTACCTAATCTGGAGAGGGCTGAAGGCTGCTTATGAGGGCCAGTCTTGAAAGAGGTATACATCCCTACTTCCCTTCCCTGCTCTCAGTTCAGTCACTTACCCAATCTAACTGCAAGAAAGGCTAGAAGCTGTTCTCTGTCTAGACTGCTGGTCAGAGGCCATGGTGTAGGAGACCTGCATCACTACCTCTACTACACTAAACAGTTGGTGCCACAGAATCCAGGAAAGGTTCAGAAATTGGAAGCATGACACTTTGGAAGCCAAAGGTGGTGGGTGGGGCTGAAAACTGGAGGATTTGCGAAAAATTTCATGAGGTACAGTTTGACCCTGTACAGCCAAGCACTTGCCCCTCTCTGCCCCTAGAGGATGGTGGGAGGTTTGTC
The DNA here is from genome assembly GCF_002201575.2 of Neomonachus schauinslandi. Classification (NCBI taxonomy): domain Eukaryota; kingdom Metazoa; phylum Chordata; class Mammalia; order Carnivora; family Phocidae; genus Neomonachus; species Neomonachus schauinslandi. The sequence continues at coordinate 38,406,250 of NC_058412.1, forward strand.
CTCTGAAATGAACATATCGGTTCTGGACTTAGAGATTCCTGGCATGGTCATGTGAGGGAGATGAGGAACCCTAATGGCTGAGACTTGATATTCCCAGCCTCCTTCTCCCACTCAGGCCCAGGATGTTGATAATCATACCTGAATTTTCCAGGCAGGATTCCTCTCTGAAGAAAGTGAACAGTTGAGGAGAAAAACTTACAGATCCTCCTAGTGAAATGGCTGTATCTTTACCATTTACCCTTGAGTGAGCCCCACCCATTCTCAGAGAACTTTTCAGTACCTCACATTTATGAACCTATGAACAAGGAGAGAGCCAGGGATCACCAAGTAATTAAAGACAGGCTCTAAGGCGAAAGACTAAGTCCAAAATAAACAGATTGAAAATGAACCCAGGTCTAAGAGGCAATGCAAAAAGCAAAAGAAAACTTGGGAAAATTACTATTAATTAATATCTTCAGAGAGATATGTGAATGTATTGCATGCATTTAAAAAAAAAAAAGAACATAGTGTTACAGAAAAGTCACATCCCTGTCACAAGAAAGAACTTTTGAAAATTAAAAACAGGATAGACAAAATTAATAATTCAGTAGAAGGGGTGAAAAATGAAGTTGAAAAAAACTCCCAGAAAGTAGAACAAAAGGCAAAAAGAGGAAAACTGGAGAAAGAAGAGAATAAAATTATAGGATCAATGTAGGAGTTTCAACATCTCATTAATAGGAGTCCCAGAAAAGTGAGAAACGGACAAAGGAAATTATCAAAGAATCTCCCAGAACTGAAGGTAACAAGTTGCCATATTAAAAGGCCCCACTGGGCACTCAACACAATGAAGGAAAGGAGACTTGCACTTAGGCACATTATCATAAAAGTTCAGAATACCAAAGATGAAAAGAAAAGCTGGATCAATGCCTTCAAAATTCTGAGGGGAAGGGATTTCCAATTTAGAATTCTATACTTGGCCAAACTATCATTTAAACATGAAGGGTAACTGCAATTAACTCTTAAATGGCTCAAGAAAAAAAATGTATATACAATATAGAGAGCAAACATGGCAAAAACATTAACTGGTGAATTGGTGAAGGGTATAAAGGAGGTTTTGGTAATATTCTTGCAAGTCTTCTCTAAGTTTGAAAAAAGAAAAGAATGAGGATAGAGTAAAGGGATTTTTAACTAACTGAGCCACCCAGGCACCCAGAGTAAAGGGATTTTTAGATGTATAAGGTCTCCAAAGTTTATCTCAATGTCCACTTTTTTAATATGTCACTGCAGGATGAGATGTGTTCCAAGCAAACAAGGAAGTGAAAAAACAAATATGCAACCATGGGATCAAGAAAACAGAATCCAACATAGAAGGGTTGTGAAAGGGAAGTCCTGGGATGAAGCTGCATCATAGTCTGGAGAGGAGCCAGTCTAGCCCGGAGCAGGAGGACCCAGACAGAGGATTTATTTCCAATAAAATATGGAATTGATACATAAACCATTTGAGTAGTTTTATAGTTCAGACAGAGAATTTGGGGGTGAATAAATGGACAGGGCCTTCAAAGATAGAACAAACCAAAATCCGAGTTAATTATTAACTCCAGGGAAAATGAACAATTGCACAAGAAAGGAAATATAAATGATGTGGTTCAGCCATCAACAAGATTTATGTGGTCCCATTAATATAAAAATGAATAGAGAATATAATCACTTTGGGAATGAGGGAGGGAAATGGTGTGTGAGTGGAGGGCATAAAAGAAATCATTCCTCATTTTCTGTAGTAAGAAATCAATAGATAATGTATCAAATGAAGAGATCAAGAAAAGTAGTAGAAACCTCTAATTTGGGATTTACAAAGAAAACATGAGAAAAATGCTTCAAAGAATTGAAGGTAGTGTCTCTGAGACATGGTAGCTTTGGAGTGGGTAAGGATAAGCAGAGGATGTGTTTTTCATAAACAGGGTTTGTTGGAAGAGTCCCAGTTTATTCTTGTTAGTCTGGCATAATGTTATTACCATTGTCCCTTTCACTTTCAAAATTATTCCAATTTGGATGAAGCCTTGAAGTGTTATTTGACTTTTTTGTTGTTGTTATTTGACTTTTTAAACTATGGATAGGTAATACTTTGATAAAAATAAAATTAAAAGAGAGAACTCTTTGGATCCTAAATAAAATAACCATATTTCATCCAGCTCAGCCAAAGACTTTGATTTTCTTTTCTCTAAAATTAATTCTTCATTTTAAATTAAATACAAGCAGGCTTCCAGTTATGGAATGAAGTCACAAAAATAAAAGGCATAGCACGGGGGATATAGTCAATGACATTATAATAGTGTTGTATGGTGACAGACGGTAGCTACACTTGTGGTGAGCACAGCATAACGTATAGAGAAGCTGAATTACTATGTTGAATACCTGAACCTAATGTAACGTTATGTGTCAACTATTCTCAAATACAAAAATTTTTTAAATTATTTTTTTTAAGATTTTATTTATTTATTTGAGAGAGAAAGAGCACAAGCGGGGTGAGGGGCAAAGGGAGAAGCAGACTCCCGGCTGAGCCAGGAGCCTGATACGGGGCTCGATCCTGGGACTCTGGGATCATGACCTGAGCCAAAGGCAGATGCTTAACCGACTGAGCCACCCAGGTGTCCCTCAAATACAAAATTTTAAAAAATAAATGAAAGTTATAAAAGAAAACAAATTACGATATATATTGAATTGAAACCTTTAAAGCCAGGAACTAGCTTCTATTTTTTTTCTATATTTTCATTTGTACCTCTCAATAGAGTCTGCACTTTATATTGCTTTAGAGAATTTGTATCTGTATTTTTCTTGTATTTCTGCTATTAGGTCTACAAGAGGCCTACATTTTTTTTTAATTTTAAATTTTTTTTTTTTTTTAGGTTTTATTTATTTATTTATTTGACAGAGAGAGCACACGCACAAGCAGAGAGAACAGCAGTGGGAGAGGGAGAAGCAGACTCTCCGCGGAGCAGGGAGCCCAACGCCAGGCTCGATCCCAGGACCCAGGGATCATGACTTGAGCTGAAGGCAGACGCTTAACCAACTGAGCCACCCAGGTGCCCCTTTTTTTTAATTTTTAAAAAATATTCAATTTTGGAAAGTTTCCCTTACTAGACTTCAAATAACCTGGCAACAAGGTCCTGTTTGACTTCATCCATGCACATGTCTCAGTAACAAAGCTCAGTGACTTGCTCATAAATACTGCTTGAATAAAGGAATGAATGCAAAATACCTACCTGCATACATACAAGCAATATGTCTGTTTCAAAGCACTTTTTACCTCCACTGCCTCATTTAATCCTTACAACTGCTTTACGGGATAAATATACCATCCTATTTTACAGATGATAAAAATGAGGTTTAGACAGATCTTGTGACTTTCTAACAAGGTGATACAGCTAGTAGATACTAGGAGACACCGGACCAGGCCCACTAATGATGGTTCCCATGCTCTTGCCACAATATCAAATGATAAGGATTTAAGTCATTCCACAAACAGAACCTGAGATGCAAAATCAAGAACTCAGGTTAATAGTCTGGCTGTTAGAGAAACAGATTATGAAAACCAATGAATAATTCAAACATCCTTTTGTCAGACTGGTCTTTGAACAGAAATTATAATTAGTCTGCCCAGTTAGGCATCGTGGAAACTGAAATCACCCTCATGGAAGGACAGCCCAGCCTCCCTTGGAGTCTCAGAGGATGAATCCCTGCTGCAAATCTCCAGACCAAGGAAGCAGTCCTAGTGGTTGTTTTATTTTTCAAAACATATCTTAAAGTTATAAAAACAATGCGTGATTATTTCAGAAAAAAATAATGAAATAGAGATAAAACACAAAATTAAAAAATTTCAATTATCTAAATCCCATCACCTAAAAATGAACACAGCTTACATTTCAGTGTATGTATCTCTACCTTTGTCTAATACTAACACAAAAAAATAGGATCATATGATGCAAACTTCTTAGTAACCTGCTTTTCTCCCCCAAACACTCTATTTTGGGCATAGGTTCATGTCTACAGCCATTTGTCTATATGGTTCTTTTAGTAGCTGCCTAGTAGCTCACCATTTAGATTACTGTATTTGACTAATCTTCTGTCACTAGATATTTGGGTTGCTTGTTCTTTCTCTTTTTTTCTATTATTAACAATTAATAATTTTTTTCCATTATTTCTTTCTATTTTTTTGTTCTATTATTATTCTTCTACAGCAACAACAAAACTCTGCACACACACCTCTGTGCACATGTCCAATTATTTCCTCAGGATAACTTCCCTGAAGTGAGATTACTGGGCCAAAGAGCATGTATTCAGGGTGCCTTCTAACTCCTATTGTAAATTGCCCTCCTGAAAAGTTGTACATCCTATTGATAAAGGATGTAAATGCCTGTACCAATGTATCCCACCAACCCTGTGCATTTTTTGATCAGTGCTGTTACCTTTTCTAAGAGTTTAACCAGGAGGGAACAAGGCAAGCGGGTTGAGATCGGATGCAGTTGAAACAAAAAGAAATGCCAAAAGAGTTCTTTAATTCCTTCTTTGGAGCCCCTCCCACACTCTGGTACTTTTCCAGTTTGAAACTCTAGCCTGGATGGTTCCATCCTCAGCTAACAGCCCAACTTTCCCCACCTGTCCCTCTTTTATATTATTTGATTAGGGGTCAGTCTCTCTTTACTAGTGAGCAAGCACATTGCTTTGAGATGAGGGTTCACCTTATATGTCAAGGTTTGGACAGCAACATTGCCCAGTAACAGGGTCACCTTGACATGCCTAAGGATTCCGAAATTTCAGAAACAGCCTTGTTAGAATGAACTGTTTAATACAATCTCCCACACTGATCTGCCAGCCATGGAAACAAGGCCACATTGAGGCTGGTTAAGACACAGGATCAGAGGCCTAGAGCTGGTTGTACATTCCTACACCTCCTCCTTTGATTCTTCCTCCCTGCTCCCTGGGCCCATCCCCTCCTAAGTCCTCCTCCACTGAAATGCCTTTGTGTGCTTTATTTTAAAGGGGTGCCATTCTGAAGTTACATTCTCATGGTCCATTCTTTGCTTTCCATTTCTCATTTGCTCCATGATGGAGGATCACATCTCCATTCTTCCTAACCCCCACCCCCAGTTCAGGACATTTGACAGCTTTGCACAATGACTAACGTTTCTCTTATAATTCCTGGGTCTTTTCCTTCCTCATCAAGGGAGCTGGTAGAAGCCAGACTCCTCAGTTTAATTATGCAACCCTTTTCTCCCTCACGACTGGCAGAGTTCGGCAGAAAGAGTATGCTCCACTGAGGTTAAATGCAAAACTGGATAGTGCATAGTCACCCACATTACTCACTTTATGTATCTTCCTGTTGCTGGCACTGGCCACACTCAGGGAGGGTAACAAAAGAAAAGACATGTAAACTTTGTACAGGGACATATCAATACTTAGCAACCTTTGTCCTGGAAACTCACCGCCTCAATACCTGGCTTTTAACACCCCTAACACTGAAGAGGAGGAGGAAAAATTATAACAGGCGGGACAAGTGGGCCTACTTCTAACTCCTGTTTCGGCCAAACCTCCTCCAATACACGTTGTGCACAAACTACATTCTCACTGAGAAACGGAAAATCATTGTTTTCTACCCGCTCAAACGAGTGCCCAAATTTTTCCAATTCACCAGAACCTAGCATAAACGTACTCATCTAGTTTTACCGATTTTAAGAGGATCATTAACTGCCCTATTTGTACGAAAAATACACAGAAAGTGACAGTCCAAAGTCCAACCCTTAGCCAAAATCATGTACTAAACATCTTCAGGGCAAAAGGAAAGACAGCGGAGAAGACACCGGAGAAGCAACTTTGGGAGCTGTGCCGAAGCCCAGCCAAGGTTGGGGCGCCGCACTGCTTTCCAGCCCCCTGGCTTAGCCGCCTCCTTCCCCCTCCGCACCCACTTCTCCCCTAAGCGGCCGGGTCGAGCGCTCCATCTTGGCCCCGCCCCGGCCCCGCCCGAGGCCCCGCCCCGCCGCCGACGTCAGTTGTTGTGTCTCGGCCCGGGCAGGGGCCCCGGCTGGTCCTCTGCTCCCGAGGCGACTGTCGCGGCCTCGCGAGGTGGCTGGGGCGTTGGGGACGGCGGCCGAGACCCGCGCCGCCCATCTGAGCGGGGCGGGCGCTCCGTGGCTAGGAAGCCGCCCCGGGGCCGCCCAGGGAGCCGTCTGGGGCCTATTTTTGCTTTTCTTCTTCAGGACCGTCGGCCCGCGCGCCCTATTTCTCTCTGCAGAGACCGCGACGCCCCCTCCCGGGCCGGGCCGCGGTGCCCGCCCGCCTGAAAGGCGCCGCCCGCCGGCCTGAGAGAACCTGGAGCCGCTGTCGCCGTGCCCGCCGCGCCTCTCGCGGAGCCTGGGCGGCCCGCGGGGCCTGGGGCCTGGGCGTCGGGCGCGGCGCTGCGGCGGCCGCTCCTCCCCGCGCTGGGCCCGGGGCCTGGCCGAGCGCCGCAACCTCCTGACCGGCCGCCGGCGGCCGGCGGCCGGCCCCAACCGCCTCCCCGGCTCGCCGCCCCTCCGGCCCCGGCCTCCCGCCAGGACCCAGCTTCCTTTGTGGATCTGAATGATTTTGGGGGGCCTCCTCCCTCCCTCTTGAGATTACGGTGCTGGAAGGCCGGCCCGCCACCTCGGTCAGTGCCCCCCGCCCGGGTAACGTCCCTCGTTTTGTTCCTCCCCGCCGGCCCTCCCCCGCCCCGCTCCTTTCGGTGTTTGATGGGTTTTTTTAGTTTTTGCCCTTTTATTTTTCTCGTCTCCTGACTGGAAGGCCCCGCGCGAGGCTCTGCGCCCGGGCCCCTCCTCGTCTTTTCCTCACCCTCGCACAAATAGCCAACCCCCCAGCCCCCCGGCCGGCGATGGCGCGACAGTGAGGGCGGCGAGGCCGGACCACGCTGGGACAGTGCCCGCGCCCCGGCGGGCGTGAGCACACACTCCCCCGCTCTGCGCCCCTTTTTCGTCTTCCGAGCTCTCTGAGAAGAGAGAAGACGCAGGGGAAGATGTGGCTGAAGCTCTTCTTCCTACTCCTCTATTTTCTGGTCCTGTTCGTCCTGGCCAGGTTTTTTGAGGCCATTGTGTGGTATGAAACTGGCATCTTTGCCACCCAGCTGGTGGATCCGGTGGCGCTGAGCTTCAAGAAGCTGAAGACCATTCTGGAGTGCCGGGGGCTGGGATATTCAGGGCTGCCCGAGAAAAAGGATGTCCGGGAGCTGGTGGAAAAGTCAGGCGAGTATCGGGCGCCCCTGGGGTCCCCTCCACCCGGTGGAGGGGGCGACTTGTACTTCCTCGTACTTGGTGGTTCCTCCAGAATGAGGCATTACCTGGAAGGGTTAAGCAGACTACTCCGAGAGCTGTCCAGGTTTTCTTGGGGGGAAGAAAAAAATCCCAGTTTTGAGAAGGGGGCTGGAATTATTTGCACGGGTGTTGCTGTATCTTTTTAAGGTGTGTTTGTTTTTTAAATAACATATAAGTGCAGCTTCTTAGCATTGTTTACTAAGAAACAATTTTTAAAAAAATAGGGAATGTCAGCTGGTTACAGACAAACTGGAAAGCACTTTTTGTCGGTTGAAATTCACAGGGATATAAGAAAAGGAAAACCCCAAAAAGTTGTCTGTAGATAGCATTATTTGTCACGATAGTAATCATAGCGTTATAACAGGAGGGGGAAATATTGGAATTCTTAATATTAAAGAGGAATTTAGGGCTAAGATTTAAATTTTAAATCATGAGTTTAAATATAGAGAAAGTGTAAACTGTACAGCATTAGCTTTTCATACTTCAAGTTTGGTGAAAATAAAGTGAATATGTTTTGTGAATGCGTATCTTGGTTTTTTTTTGGAAGAGTTTATATTTCTTTCAGCATTTAAAAAAAATCCTTACGCCTTGGATGTAAACTTTTCTTTTTCCTTTTAGAAGTCACAGATACAGCTGCATCAGCTTAAGTGGTTTGAGAAATAGAATGGAAATAGTGCTAAGAGAATATTTATTTAACATCTTAAGCAGTGCATTGTCAGTGACTGTTGGTTTGGGGGTAGGATTGAATAAGAAATATGGTTAATTTTTTCACCCCTGGACAAAATATATCTTTGTTTAGGTAAATGTCCTAGAAGGGGAATGTACTGTAGCTTGAGAAAGACATTCTGGGTTGCTGTAGGAAGCAGTTGAAACTGATGGTTATCTTTTTTGTTTCAAATATATCTGCTGTGTCTTTTACAAGACAGTTTTTTTTTTTTCCTTATTTAGTACCCTATAGCCATTGTTGTGGGATAGACGAGAATACTAACTCCAGAGGACTTTAGCACTACATATTTGCCAACCTTGAGGGTTATCAAATTTGTATCTCACTACAGGGGTAGAGGAGGGGACCGTCTGTAGATGCGATGCTTTTTTTAAGAGAAGACATAAAATCCATTTTTTTTCTTGCCTCTTGTTTACTGACTGGTTTATGGTGACTTACTTCTACCACAGGGGTGGGGGATGGGAAATGGAGTAAAGATCTCTAATAAATGAATTTTCTAGGTTTAGAAGTATCTTAACTGCCAAAGCTAAATCATTTCTCATGGTAAAAAAAAATTTAACAACACTTTTTCTTTTGACTTTTATTTAGTGTTGCTTTCTTTGGGCCTAAAAATACTTGTCGCTTCGGGTGTACAAGGAATGCACGTATCATTTAAAGAATACACACAGCCCACAAAAGTATGACTCAGATCACACATTTTATAGCAAAGAAGTCTTGATATAGCAATTTAACTTTATCATTTAAATATTCGTTGTGAACGATTTTGCTGCTGTCATGCTTGTTTTCACATTTAAGGCAAAAATTAAAATAATTCGACATTAGTGTTTACTTTTTTTTTTTTTTAAGATTTTATTTATTTATTCATGAGAGACAGAGACAGAGGGAGAGGGAGAAGCAGGCTCCCCGCGGAGCAGGGAGCCCGATGAGGGACTCGATCCCAGGACCCTGGGATCATGACCTGAGCCGAAGGCAGACGGTTAACCGACTGAGCCACCCAGGCGTCCCTAGTGTTTACTTTTTATTTGATGATACAAGCTCTCAATTTACACAGTAAATTTGAGTATGAATGTGGAGGTTTTTTTTCTTATAGGTAATCTTTTGTATCTAACCTTCAAGTCTTATAAACCTTATTGCTATTTTAAGCAGGTGGAAATGGCAAATTCTGTAAACCCATTTCTAAATCTTGTAAGTTATAAGTATATAAATCATACTGTTTAAAAATTATTTGAAGCCCGGCATGTTATACACAAAACTAAATAATACTGTGATGGCTTTTTGGACTGACCAGGAAATTAAGTAATTTCCTAACAAATTATGTGATGACCGCACTAGAATATAAGCTCCATGAGAAGATGGATTTTTGTCTGTTCATTTTTGCCTGACACGTAGTAGGTTTTTATGACATTTTTACTGAGTGAATCTTAAATGGGTAGGTATATTCAGGTTCTGCTTTTCTTTTCTATAGACTGAAATAGAAGTACTGTGACATGATTTTTAACAGTGTAAAATGGAATTAATCATTGAAGTTAGGAATGTAGAATTTTTTTTTTTAAGATTTTATTCATTTGAGAGAGAGAGAGAGCACAAGCAGGGGGAGAGGCAGAGGGAGAGAGAGAAGCAGACTCCCTACTGACCTGGAGCTCATGACCTGAGCCCAAGGCAGATGCTTAACCCAGATCTGAGCCACCCAGGAACCCTGAGAATGTAGAATTTTTGAAATCTTACTAGTGTTATTTTTTTCCTTTCTTCAGGTGACTTGATGGAAGGTGAGCTCTATTCTGCACTCAAGGAAGAAGAAGCATCTGAATCCATTTCTAGTACCAATTTCAGTGGTGAAATGCACTTCTATGAGCTTGTAGAAGACACAAAAGATGGCATCTGGCTGGTTCAGGTATCAGAAACAGTGACAGAAGTGAAATTATTTTTACCAGACTAGTATTCACCAGCTAGTGACACTTCTGTGTACTTGTGTGATGTTTCTTAAACATAACTCAGTCCTCATAGGGAGGCTCCAGAGTCCTCTGAAAGAGGTTTTGCAGACCAAGGAAAATGAGAAGTGAAGAGAGGGGGAAAGGAAGTTGTGGAGAAAGAGAGTCGACAAATCCATTGTAGTTGCTGGATCTTCATTAAAGTTAAGAAACATGGATATATTCCTTTTGTTGAGCGATTTGCCCTGTTTCAGTTTTGGTTAACCAGTTTTTAATTCAGTGATCCAAATGATTTTTGTATCTAAAGGAAGAACCCTGAAATAGAAGTAAGAAAATCCTGCTATTAGAGAAATAGCCAACTTTGTGACTATAGAGGACGAGATATTGTGGGGAGTGGTGGGGAGTGCTCATTACTCTGCTTATGAAATTGGTGAAATGATAATTTTAAACCCTAAACTCTTGTGATATCAAAACTGTGAAAATTAATTAGCATATTAGAGTTGTAGAGCTATGAAAGGCCTAAAAAATAGTCTTTTATGCTTCGCAAAGTGTGCTTTATGTACCACTGATGGTAAATGAGTGGGCACACATTATCATTTAAGGATTTTAATGCAAATTAGAAAATTCAATATTATATTGAACATGTCATAAATATGATTTAGGGCAAGGCTAAAGTTATTTAAATTGTTAAAAATATAAGATCACTTAAAGTAAAATATCAAGTAAATTAACAGCATGATTTTGGCTAACATTATGATTATTGAATCAGGATCAAATCCCAGGACCCCGATTTCTTGTCCAGTATTCTTGTCATTTCACACTGGGGTTAGCTGTTTGATTCAGGGTATAAAAATCCAAATTGCTCCTTCGTATTTCTTTCTGAGGACAATGATGTCAAAATATGGTAGAAAAAGCTAGGAGTTCAGAGAACTTAGATGCAGATCTGGTCCTGTCATAGATTTGCAATATAATTATGGATAGACAGATTTTCTGTTGTACCTGGCCTCAAATAAAACATATACCTCTAAAGAGGATGGAATAATACTGTGGTCCACGGAGCTAAAGATTAAAGAGTTGAGGTTTGGGAATTCTTTGGGTGATTACATTAGCTATTCATGACTTCCCTTTACATGCAGTCTTCCTATTGTGTTTGACCTTTTACCTGCCAAATAATCTAAGTCTGTAATTTTTAAATACAGCAAAGGGAGAACCTGGGAGGTTATGGGTATAGTCTATACATTATCCATCAAATTCTACTTTATTTCTCTGTGAATTAATTGGTATTAGAAAATAAACTAGCATCTCCAAAGCTTTAATTTATAAGTAAATAGTTATTCCATTTCCTTTCCCAGATATTTATATCTGATGGTCTGATCAAGAAAGACTTGTTGGCTTTGATCATTTTTAGTTTTATTTACTGAGGTTGAGTTGAATAGCCTGTCCCATTTACCTGTATTCTCTGTTTAAATGTTTGTCCATACATTGAATGATTCCATAGAGATGAATAATAAATAGATGCTGAACACCTTCCAAACTTGGAAAAGCCATTTCAAAAGTCTAAGTATATTCTTTTGGTATATAGGATTCTACCTATAGATAATTAACACATTCTGGTTCAATAATTAACATATATTCTAGGCTTATAAATGATATACTGTTCTTTAATTTTTTTTTTTAAGACTTTTTAAAAAAAGATTTTATTTATTTTTTTGAGAGACAGAACATGCACAAGCAGGGGAGGCGGGGCAGAGGGAATGGGAGAAGCAGACTCCCGGCTGAGCAGGGAGCCTGATGTGGGGCTCGTTCCCAGGACCCTGAGATCATGACCTGAGCCCAAGGCAGATGCTTAATCGACTGAGCCACCCAGGCGCCCCCACTGGGGTTCACCTGGGTGGCTCAGTCGGTTAAGCCTCTGACTCTGGGTTTTGGTTCAGGTTATAATCTCACAGTTGTGGGATCAAGCCCCTCATGCGAACGTGGAGCCTGCTTCAGATTCTCTCTCCCTCTCCTCCTCTGCCCCTTCCTCTGCTCTCTCACTCTCTCTCTCAAATAATAAAATCTAAAAAAATAATAAAGATAAACATGGATTAAACTCTGTTAATAAGTGACAAAATTCAAATAGTTTATTTAGCAGTTAGTTGTATGCCAGGCCCTGGAGATAGACTAGGAACATACACCAGGCTAAGTCCTTGCTCCTCAGGCAGCTCACATTCCAGTTGAGAGACGTATGCAATAAATAAGTAAATATTTAATATAGCATCAAGTTAGTAAAAAATGCTAAGAAGAAAAATAAGGAGACAGAGAGTGGCAAAAAATTCTGATAAGGGGACACTTGAATGAAATGAAGAACAAATAATAAATGATAGTGAATGTTAGCATTATAAATTCTAATCACTAAATTATTTTCCTCTGAAAATATTAAATAAGCCTCACAAGGTATTAGTAGTTGAAAAATGACTCCTAAGAAAAATGGAATGTATGTGGTTTTCCATGTGTTCGTGGTAGTAGGACATACATTTAATTTTTCCAGTGACCTTCAGGATTTGTACTGATCGCCAGTGTCTGGCTTGTGTCTCTTGGAGCCAGTCGCTTACATCTGTCAGATGGCTGGCTTGCATTAGAAGAACAATCTCTGGCAGGACAACTGAGAAGATTGAGATTGAAACCCTGTCTTCAGGCATTCTGAAGTCACCAGCTAAGCTAAACAGCACAGACAGTGGTGTAAGCACTTAAAAGAGGGCTGTTGGTTTTTTGTTTTTAAATTGAAAATGTCTGTTAGAAACAAGATTAAGTATTCTCTCGGTTGCTTGTCATTCTTTCAGCTTAGGTCATATTTATCTAATCTCTTTTGAAGGATAACTTTTAAAATTCTGTTCTTAGTAATTTGAATTATCATTCTTTTCTATTTATTTTAAAAGAAGCTGACTAATTTCAGTTTGCCCTGTCATTTTTTTTTTTAATTTTTGATTATGCATAGATCCCGGCCAGTTCAATCCTCTTCAGATTGCCTTTATTTTAGGTATGCTGTGTAAGAAATATTTAAGCACATCAGAATTCTTTCTTTTCCTCCCATTTTTCTAATATCATTCCTTACTCCTATGAATTATGGTTTTCTTTTATATTTATTGAGAAAAAAATGTAGTTAGATGGCATATAGTTGATAATTAGCACTTTAGGCTTCATAAATCATGTCACTGAAAGGATGTCTGGATTTACTTATTTAGAGAAAATGTGACTTTAATAAATGGGTATATGACTTAGCTATTCCATCACATGATCAGCTCATTATTTTTCTGGGATGGATTGGTAATCTAGGTTGATTATCTTTTTTGGTGACACCAATGTGGAATGGTGATACTACATGAGAAAAATTGAATTTGTACAGTTTATTTAATTCATCCTATATTTCTTATAATTTCTATCTTCTGTGCAATTCATACTTTTATTTTCTGCATGATACATGTTAATGGCCTTTTTATCTTTCTCTTAATTGTTTTAAGATATATTAATGCTCATAAATTATCCTTACATTGAACCAGAGTATTAGGATGCTCCTTTTCGTGTCAAGTTTTTCCATGTCTATCCTATATTCTCTGTAATATGAGGTGAAAAGAACTAATTTTAGTTTTCCAGGCAGCAACACATATGGGACATCTTTATCATCAATATACTATGTAACCCATGGAACAACTGAGTCCTCTTTTTTTCCTAACAGTTCTTTCTAACATTCTAAGTTTTCCTGCTTTGTTCCTAACCTCAGCTCATATCTCTCATCAGTTATTTATCTTTTGGTGTTCTGGATTCTTTGGTTTTACCACCACCCAATCTTCTGAGCATCACAAATTGAAGACGGTTATTGTTTTTTTTTCTCTCTCTCTTCAGAAAACTCTTAGAGAGGCAGATGGAGCAATGGCTAGGCTTCTGAAATGGAAAAGTTAGCACGCTCTTTGGGTTTTACGGGTTCATCCTTGTCTTAACATTTGTATTTCTCCTTTTTGACCTTGTTCAATGAAGGACTGTGGTATTTGTTCCCTACTGTCTTTATCCCCATCATAAGGAATTTACCGTCACTGGAATTGAGGTAGCAGTGAAAAGCATCATGTGATTTAAAGTAAAGCTTTGGGTCAATATTTACTGAAGTATTATGTTACTATATTTCCTGTTTGGGTAAAAAGAGTTAATAGCTATCTTAAAACTTGTTTAGCTTTGTTCTAGACAATAGTTCTGTCCCGGGAGATTCTAACCTATTTATTCCTTTCTTGACACTACTCTGAAGGTAAAATACATGGCAAGCCATTTTATCATTTATTTTGTACGGTGAAAAACTTTTATTTCTGTTTATTCATAAAGAAAGCTAGTGGGGATACCAAGGAAATAATTAAATGCCATTGAATTTTGTTTCTGTCAATCACTTGTCCTCACTTTTAATGATTTTATACAATTTGCATATATTTATTTAAGTTGGTCTGTGATTTTTAAAGTAGAAACTCCCCATTAATAATGAAATATTGGGGGATGCCTGGGTGGCTCAGCCGGTTAAGTGTCTGCTTTTGGCTCAGGTCATGATCCCAGTGTCCTAGGATTGAGTCCCGCATTGGGCTCCTTGCTCAGCAGGAAGCCTGCTTCTCCCTCCCCCACTCCCCCTGCTTGTGCTCTATCTCCCTCTCTCTCTTTCTCTGACAAATAAATAAATAAAATCTTGGGGAAAAAAATAATGAAATACTGAGAGCTGCAGAAAATACCATAGCCCAGCACTCCTGTTCTATGGAGTTTTGTTATTTAATTTAGCCTAGATTTATATGGCAGATGTTCTGATTAGTAATAAAACCCACCTCTAAAAATTAGGCAAAAGTATATGGTTTTTTTTCTTATACCAATATAACACCTATAATACATGTGGAAGGGAATAGACAATAATCTGAGGCCTAGTTTTTCTTTGTAAGTTTAACTGGACTACACAAGGTTGACATCAGAAAATATGGGCACTTAGCATCACACACTATTCGACACAGTTCCATGCGTGATGTGCTGGAGCCAGCTCATACTGCTTCATGAAGGGTGATTGTTAACATCTCTTCCCAGCTCCATGTTTAGAGATAACATGTTGGATGGGGCGCTTGGTTGGCTCAGTCGGTTAAGTATCTGCCTTCAGCTCAGGTCATGATCCCAGGGTCCTGGGATCGAGCCCCATGTCGGGCTCCCTGCTCAGCGGGGAGTCTGCTTCTCCCTCTCCCTCTGCCTGCCGCTCTCCTGCTTGTGCCCTCTCTCTCTCTCTCTCTCTCTGTCAAATAAATAAATAAATAAATAAATAAGATAACACGTTGGTAACTTGAAATCACCATATGGTAGTATTTATACCAAGGAAATCAGCAAGTAATAGAAATAAGAAGTCCCTTTTTCTCTTGGAGAGCTAGTTGTTAAACCTCTACCCAGCAAACCACTGGTTCCATCCATTCATCTAACCATCTAACAAATATTTATTGAAATCTAATGTGTGCCAACTGAACCTTAGGATTAGCACTGAGGGCACAAAGATGAATAACCTATAGCCTGTGCCTTAAGACAGCTTATAGTATGGTTTACTAAAATGTGTAGACCAGTAAAAATCTTAGTATATGATTATCTTTCAGCTGAGTTAGATGGCCCGTGATGGTGCTAGCATCTTGAGAGATCCTAAAGAACTCTATTAGATAGTGAAGTGGGACCTAGGAAAATTGTGGTAGTTTTTTTTCTGGAAAAAGTATATTTTTAAATTCGTTGAATTGAAAGTCCTTATGTCTGACCGGGGTCAAGAACATTAATATGCGGGGCGCCTGGGTGGCTCAGTCGTTAAGTGTCTGCCTTCGGCTCAGGTCATGATCTCAGGGTCCTGGGATCGAGCCCCGCATCGGGCTCCCTGCTCCGCGGGAAGCCTGCTTCTCCCTCTCCCGCTCCCCCTGCTTGTGTTCCCTCTCTCGCTGTGTCTCTCTCTGTCAAATAAATGAATAAAACTTAAAAAAAAAAAAAAAACGTTAATATGCAATTGCAAAGCAAGGTACTATTTATGCTAATGTTTGTCCGGAAAGTATTCCAGATGAGAGGTTGCTAAGGAAGGGACTTATAACAGATACCAAAAACTTGGTGGCTTTAGAGAACTTGTATAGTCAGAAGTAGAAGAATGAAGTTACTAAGCTGTAAAAAGCTGAAATAGTTCAGTTAAAGATAAATATTTAATGAGTACCCAAATGATTTAGGCACTATACTAGCTGCAGGAAATGCAATGGTGAGCAAGTGTAGGGATGCCAGTTAGAGAGGCAGATACCAGGGAAGGAGGGGGGAAAGATTCCTTTACTTCCAGCTTATGCTGCCAACTCTGTTCCAGACTTGGAACTTGGGCTGTACTTTCATCTAGTTTTTTTCTAGTCTCTGAAAATATTCCCCACAGAGAACACAATATCTTTCCTGAACTGCCGACGAATATATCTCTGCTTTTAGGAAGACCAGCAATGTGAGTGCCTCTCAGAATCATCGTGCATACTTTTGGATATGAGCTGTAAGTTGGGAACTCTTACTGGTGTGACACAGTAGTAATAGGCTTAGAGTATTTGATTGTGCCATGTGACTCAGCCAGATGCGTTATTTTGTGAAAATACTAAATTTTTAGTAGTGGTTTAATTCAGCCTCTACAAAATTTAATTTATGCTAAACCTTAAGTTGAATACTAGAACTATATAGGGCATTGAACAGAGCAATTTCTAATTGCATAAATATAACTTCAGAGTCAAATAAAATGCTTTCATGCAATGAATGCCTAGGGGAGTTTTCATTTTTGTGAGGCTCTCTGTGTTAGGGGTCATTAAACTCTTCAAAAGCAGGCGTGGGTACAGCTTGCTGAATAAATAAGGCCCTGGGGTTAAACATTGTCATGTACCTGCTCAGATGTCCTACCTCTGATCACAGACTTCTATTTTCTGTGCTGTAACCAGCAGTGCCTGCCAATGACCCCCTCTCATTCCTACTTCCTTTCCTAGCACTGGAGCTCTTGGAAGTCTGAAAGATACCTGTAAAGTGGTCAGGATATTCACTGAAAGATGCCCCTAGACTTAGGGCCATACCTTACATTGATTAAAACAACCTCTTAATTAACCCCTTGATGCAATGTCATTATAAACACTGATCTGAAATGTTTGGGTTATTTGCAGCCTTGATCAGGAAATGGGAGTGAAAAGAAGTTCTTTAAGAATTCTTTTAAAAAGTAGGGAGTATGGTGGTATGATTGCACAGAGACTTCTCAAACCTTCTCTAATCTGAAAAATAAGTCAAGATTTCTTTGATTACTTGATGGAAACAAGAACTACCATATTGACTCTTGAGTAGTAGGGGGAAAAAGAAAAGAAATGCTTGCCCTGCTTTTTCTTCCTGATTATTCAGATAAAATATATCCAGCCCTTTTGGACCATGGAAAAATGAGAGCTAGGGACTTAGTGGGTACCGTAACTGGCGTGAACCTCCTCAGAAAGAGCTTTCATGTCCTCAGATTGCCCTCTTCCCAGTTACCTCCACCATCTGAGCATTTGAATAAATGATTCGTGTCTCCCTCAATAAGGCCTTTATTTTCACTAAAAAGCACACAATGAATCATGGAACACTACATCAAAAACTAATGACGTAATGTATGGTGATTAACATAGCATAATAAAATAAAAATTTTTTTAAAAAGCACATCAAAACCATTTGTTTAATGCTTTCAATTGTGTATGCGTTGATGTATTTATGAAGCATCAGAGTTTTTACAAAATGTTACATGTAGCATGTATGTCTCTATAGATGTGGGGATGATGGTAGCAATGGTATATGGCAGGGGTTAGTGGACATAAAGTGAATTTCAAGTCATTTGTCACCACCACATGCTCTCTTTCTGCTGTCCTTGAAATTTATTAGGCTTCCCAGCAGAGGGGCCACAATGAGGTAGCTATACCACTCTTGTTTCTCCCAGGGGTACATATTGGCACTCACTTCACACGCACACCTGGGATTTCATTTCCTGGAGGCTTTGTGAACATGAAAATGGCCCTTCTTCCCAGAAAGGACCCCAGAGTATAGTGTTGTAATTTTGAATAGATAACATCAGTTACATAGCCTTTGTGAAAATAAACTTGGCCTATATACCCTAGGTTTAAAATAAATCAAACAGATGGTTTCGTGAAGACTTTAGACATTTTGGCTTTCCTTTAAGTTCCCATTTAGTTGTTTTTGTGTTTTTGTTCTTAACATATAATTTTGTTTTTTACTGGTATGTCTGTTGAAGTCCTGCCTTCATTCAGAGCAGAACGATTAGGGAATAAAAGGAAAAGGTGTTAACGATTAGAAAGGCTAAGAAGCCATGACACATTTTGAAGGTTAACTTACAGTTTTCCTTTTTCCTTTTATTTTTTAAAAAATCTTTTACTTCTCCCAATCTTGGTTGTGTTTGAAAGCTATTTGCAAGTTTGAAGTAGAAGTTCAAGAGTGTAGAATTCATTATGGTAACTTTTTTTTTTTATATGTTAGATCCTTTTCATGATTGTTAAGAAAAAGCCTTTGAAGTAAGAGTATTCATTTAGTTAAAGCATAGTTTAATAGAAAACATATGTTTGACTCTTGGCTCCATAATTATATTTTTAAAAAGTGAAATTTGAACTCATTGAACCCACATGTGATAATTTCTAGGAAGCTTTATTTACATTATTGTTTAAAATTTTTGGAGCATAGAAATGCCTCCAAAGGCCATTTTCTTCCTGTGTAACTTATTTCTAGAGAATAGGCCTACAGGGTGGAGAATGTGGCTAGCTTTTTAATATGGTTTTGATTCCCCTCGATGTAACTGCCACAGAGTGTGGAATTTTAATGCACTGTATTCAGTGTTTTAAGCCTTTTCAGTTGGGCAGTTGTTCCTTCTACGAGAATTGCAGTGGTAATATAACTGGGAACAGAATCTTTTTCCAAAGATAAAGATGTATTATAGATAATAACTGGTTGGTTTGACTTCATTTTAGGTAATTAAAGTTTCTGTTTGTTTGTTTTTTTCTGGGCAAATAGGTCATAGCAAATGACAGAAGTCCCTTGGTTGGTAAAATCCACTGGGAGAAAATGGTGAAAAAGGTGTCAAGATTTGGAATACGAACAGGCACTTTTAATTGTTCCAGTGACCCCAGGTGAGTTGATTAGGCAATTCTTAGAATTTGAGTTCTGACCAGAATTGTTTTAACTAATGAAGACAGTGATATTAGAAGCCTATTTGAACTGAAAGCTAATTATGTTTAGCACACTGTTAGTTACACAGGTGCTTGATTAATAGTTTTTGATAGATAAACTGGCAGGTACTTACTTTCCTTCTGAGAGAACTTTCTCTCTCTATTCCATTCTTCTATATTCTTTCTAACGGGGGTGACTCTTGAGTATGTCTTTAGTCCTTTTGGTTTCAATTTTCTTCCCCAAAAGACTGTAGCACATTTATAGCTTTGTACTGATTGAAATCTTTTGTCATAATTCTGACCTCTAGTTTGCGTGAGGACACTCATTTCCATCTGCCTTACCCCTAGATGTGTCCTTTTCTGTAAACCCAATGTCCAAATTCAGATTTCATTCTTTTTTTCTTTAATCAGACAGATACCCTTTCTACCTTTCCTTTTTCTGTTCTTTACTGTTGTGTTTTGTTTTGTTTTCCCATTTTCTCAGACAAGAATCCTTGCAGGCATTTCTCTTTTCTTTTGTCATCATCTCCAGTATTTCATCTGTTGTGTTATTTCTTGTTTCATTATTAAGTTATTTCTTTGAAATGCTTTTTATTTCAACTTCTAGTGCCATCAAGTTTTAACTTACATATATTCATTCATTTAATTACTCTTTCAGTAAATAGTTCATAAAAGATTAGCATGTACAGCATGTTCTGTTTGGTGCTGAGGAGGGGGCATATGATGTATATGTAGAAAACCTCACAACATTAGGTAGTTTCTAAGGTAAGAAATACACCTGACTTATCTATGTCCCTTACATGTGGCCCCAATGGGAAGCCCATTAGTGGTAGAAAACCCTCCTAAACTGTTAAACATCAGATTTTCCTTTCTTCTTTAAGCCCATGTTTGCTTTATTTTACCTCAAGATTGTTTTGCTGGTATTACAGGGTGTGATCCACACCTTAAGGTGTAGAATCCCCTAAGAGTTGGAGATAAGAAGGAAAGTTCTTGTATCTACTAACTCACAGTCTCCTCATCTACCCACAAAATTCACATTCTCTTCACCACAGAATCTTGATCATATTCTAATGCCTTTTGTTGAAATGTCCAAAACAGCCTTAGTGTTAATGTTCTAATGAAAAGGAAATCGTTGTTATTTTTGTCCTTTGTTTATCAAAGACAATTGCATTTGGTGTGATCCCATCATTCCCAAATAGACTCGGAGTGAAAGATCTTTCTCTCCCTTACTAGTGATTGCAATACCAGAACAAATGATAATGCCAATATTTTGATTTTTTTTTTTCAGGTAATGCCAAAAGTCAGTATCACTATTTTTTTGAAAAATATTCAGAATTGATTTTGTAAAAAATCTGTGAACTAATTAATACATTTCAATACTGTAACTTATAAATATATTAGAAAATATCAAGTAAAAATAAATTTACAAAATATAAAGGTTAAACACATATTACAGTCTAATATAAATTGTTACATAACATTAAGAATTCAAAAATAAACTAAGCAAAACAGAAAATGATAATCTATTAACATGAAAAACTAAAGGAAATAGTAGTGTTTGACTTTTTTGGATGTAATCTTATAAAGCAAGATGCATCAGAAGTATCATAATTGAGTCTAGCAGATTTTAATGCAAATTTTTCTAGCTTTTCTTTGGAAAAACTCTGAGTCTATACTAGCTGAAGAATGGTAAAGAGATACATTTAAGCAACTTCCATTTATTTTCCTCTAAATCCTTCATCTTCAAATAATCTCACCTCTTATTTATGATGGAACAGGTCATTTTTTAGCCAATTTTGATTTTTTTTGTTGATTGCATCTATTATTTTTTGTTACTAAAACACTTTTAGGGGCACCTGGGTGGCTCAGTCCATTAAGCATCTGACTTGTGATTTCTGCTCAGGTCATGATCTCATGGGTCATGAGATCGAGCCCTGTGTTAGGCTCTGTGCTAAACGCAGAGCCTGCTTGGGATTCTCTGCCTCTCCCTCTCCTCCTTCTCCTCCCTCTGCTTACGCATGTATGGTCTCTCTCTCTCTCTCTCTCTCTCTCAAGTAAATAAATAAAATCTTTTTAAAAAAACACTTTTACTTCACCTTCATTTTCATCACAAAGGTGAAGATTTTGATGCATAGTTACTCGTATCAGTTTCAATATCATTATATTCATGTTTCCTTTTATTGGGAAGGTCTTACAACTAAAGTAAGAACTATTCTTGCCATAACAGCTGTGCTTAGTCAGGATTATTTTTTTTCTTCTTTTGAGGATTTTGGAGATATAGAAGAACAAAATAGATATAGAAAAGTGTGTTCAGAGTGTCAATGCAGGGTCTCCTGGGTGGCTCAGTTGGTTAAGTGTCCAACTGTTGATCTCAGTTCAGGTCTTGATCTCAGGGTTGTGAGTTCAAGCCCTGCATTGGGCTCCATGTTGGGTATGGAGCCTACTTAAAAAAAAAAAAAAAAAAAAAAAAAGGAATGTCAATGCAGGGTGTAACTGGGCAGGGAATAGTGTTTTTCAGCAAGTGTTTTAATCGTATGTTGAATAATTGGGTCATCATCTTGATTTCACATTTTTAGAAACACCAAACTCTCTACTCCACTGTTTATACTGCTTTCTTTACCGGAGTTCCTTCTCTGGGGTGGCCTCTGGGCAGCCTCCTCCGGTGTGCTGGTCGCATTGTACAGCAGTACTTTCCTGACTTGGTTAGCTCCCCTAAGAATATTCAGGACCACCACCTCTGGGCAGTACCTGACTCTGTTGGGCAACAGTTTTAATTTCTTTCCCCGCATACTCAGCTTGCCTGGCCCAATTTCTCTCATTCCCCAACCAAGCAATATAGCTTACAGGGCTAAAAAGCCCTCTGGTATGTCTATTCTCTTTTCTTTGAGAAAGTAGAAAACACGATGGGGTGTGTCTTTAAGGAATTAGAGAGGTGGGGGATAGTAAAGAGCAGATGGAAAACATTGTAATTGCAGGAGCTGAGTGGCAAGTGGGTCAGGAGGGCTTATGGTGAGAGTAAAAGGGTAGAGGGCCTGTGGCATAAACAGAGAAGGGAAAGTGAAGGGGAGGTTGGAGAGCAGGCCTGGAAGGCCAACGAGGCCAATAACCTCTGAAGAAACCACATTACATAAACAGAAGTACTAAGGTTTCTTTTTAAGTACTGAATGTCACACAAGAAACTGGAGTAACAAACTCACTAAACATGTTTTCTATCATTTTTAGTCTTCAAATTCTCTGAGATCTCAAAAGGTTTAGGTTATTTTCATGGTATTATCAGTGTGGAAGGTTAAACCTTAAAGCTATCACCTAAGTGTAAACTGAAAAGAAAGCACATGATACATTTGTTTTCTTACATGAAGAAAAGTATGCACTAAGACCTTCTTTGCCTGTTTTACACAATAAGGTTTTCTGTTAGAAAGATTGGCATTTAATTTATGGCACAACTCAGAAGCCAATATTCTCTGAGGTAGTTATAGAAAGATAAAAGAATGATCAAGAGTAGAAATGTGTCATCACAAGTATCATATTAAGTTTAAAAATTAAAGCTACTTAAAGAAATTTAAGATGTAAATAAGGCAATTATCTATTTGACTTGTTGCTTTTGGGGGTGGAGGGTAAAAATAGAATTCATGTCAATGAGTTATTACTTTGCATTATACAAATACAGTGTTAAGGGTTTAAAGATACTGTCTTTGTAGGAATTCATAATTCTCAAACCATTCCACTTAAAGCAATATTGATATTAGTGGAATCTACGCTGTTAAGGAAGCAAATCAACTCAGCAAGAAGCTGAATCATGGTCTGTGATTCCGAGTCACCCAGATAGTTTCTCAGAGTTGTTACTAACTTTGTCTTTATGACATAACATGCTATCTTGATTTATCTGAAGTTATATCACAAAATTCCTGAGATACAACTAATTGTATTATCATTATAAAACCATATGACCTATGTTGAGACTTTCAATCTGATCATATAAATGTGTAATGTGCTTATTTTAAATAAAATATAATCCATGCTGGGACACCTGGCTGGCTCAGTCAGAGAAACATGCGACTCTTGATCTCAGGGTTGTGAATTTGAGCCCCACATTGGGTGTAGAGATTACTTGAAATAAATAAAACTTAAAATATATATTTATACACACACACAAACACACACACACACAATCCATGTTTACTAAGTAAAGCATAACACTTATGATTTTATGATTTTTATATTTTGAATAGCAAAATAAGAAATTGGACATTTGTTACCATCCATTTACAAATCTGTAACGAACAAAATGTACCTGCATGGTAGATTTTCTTTTTCCCATCTTTATTGAGGTAAATTTACATATCATAAAACTCCACATGGTAGGTTTTTGGAAAAAAAATACCTTTTTAAAAAAAGGGAAATGCTGCACTTACAATCTCTCCACTGTCATACAACAACTTTTTATTTTTCAGTATTTCATTTCTCATCTAGTTTTTTAGGGGGAGAGTGATGTCACAAATAATATAGCAAGAACTTGTCCATTTCCAAAAGGATTGGAGTCATGACCACACTGGTTAAATCTAAATAAATGGGGGCGCCTGGGTGGCTCAGTCTGTTAAGCGTCTGCCTTCAGCTCATGATCCCGGGTCCTGGGATCGAGCCCCGCATCAGGCTGCCTGCTCAGTGGAGAGCCTGCTTCTCCCTCTGCCTCTCACCCCGCTCATGCTCTCTCTCGCTCTCGCTCTCTCTCTCAAGTGAATAAATAAAATCTTTTTTAAAAAAGTCTGAACAAATGATTGAATTTTAGTTAAATTCTTCTATACTTACCTACCCTCTAACTGAATCTCTTCTTAATCTGAAAACTTACTTTGTTTCATCTGTATTAAATACTCTTCTTCATGATCTTCATTAAGGAGATGAAAGAATACAAAAAAGTATGGGACTTGCTCTTTCTTAGGTGAGCTTTTGTATGGATTACTTTGTAACCGTGCCTGCGTGCATCAGGTATTGGGTAGGTGCTTGGGTTAATAAATGGGTACAGCATGGCACCTACGCTCAAGGAACTTGCATTCAAGTCAGGGACTCAGCATGTAGGATAATCTATTCTCTCTTCTTTGCCCATTTGAATCTAACCACCTTCAAGACCTCATTCAGTTCCCAAACCTTTCAGGAAATCTTCACCAGCTCAAACTCTCAGTGATACTCCTTTTTTTTGAACTTCTTTTTTGTTATTTAGTAATTTAATATATATGGTTTTATACTTCTGTTTTGTTTCCTTAATAGGATTTTAAATTCCTTGTGAGCAGGAATTATTTTCTTTCTTTTGGATCTTATAAGCACATAATGAAGTAGTAGGTACATAATAGATGCTGAAGTATTTGCTGATTTCCTTGACTAAAGCCTTTTCTTTAAAAAAAAAAAAAAAGAGATATGAAACAAAACTACAAAAAGAGAGCTTGCTTTTGTTCTTGTACGACTGCCAGGTATTGGTATTACTTTTGATTATTTGGAGGTTATTTGGTTTTGAGGAGAGAGTATCTTTCAGTGCCAAAGAAATTTGTTAGGGGGAAACAAATTGTGCAATAGTGAAGATGAGCAAGCTAGCTCATCCATGAGCCTACCTTTTACTTACAGTTTACTCTCTTACAGATACTGCAGGAGAAGAGGCTGGGTACGATCCACACTCATTATGTCTGTCCCACAAACAAGCACTTCTAAAGGGAAAGTCATGCTTAAAGAATATAGTGGACGCAAAATTGAAGTAGAACACATTTTTAAGTGGATAACTGCTCATGCAGCTTCTCGGATCAAAACCATTTATAATGCTGAACATTTGAAAGAAGAATGGAATAAAAGTGATCAGTATTGGGTAAAAATATACCTATTTGCAAACCTTGACCAACCCCCAGCTTTCTTCTCTGCACTAAGTATAAAATTTACCGGAAGAGTTGAGTTTATTTTTGTTAATGTGGAAAATTGGGACAACAAGAGTTACATGACAGATATTGGTGTATATAACATGCCATCATACATTCTTAGAACTCCTGAAGGAATTTACAGATACGGAAACCACACAGGTGAATTTATATCCCTTCAGGCCATGGATTCATTTTTGCGCTCATTGCAACCTGAAGTAAATGATCTGTTTGTTTTGAGCTTGGTTCTAGTTAATCTTATGGCTTGGATGGACTTATTTATCACACAAGGAGCAACCATAAAGCGATTTGTGGTTCTCATAAGCACTTTAGGGACATACAATTCTCTATTAATTATTTCCTGGCTACCTGTGTTGGGCTTTTTACAGCTCCCTTACTTAGATAGCTTTTATGAATATAGCTTAAAATTGTTGCGATATTCCAATACAACCACACTGGCTTCATGGGTAAGGGCAGACTGGATGTTCTATTCTTCACACCCGGCCCTGTTTCTCAGTACATACCTTGGACATGGTTTACTAATCGATTACTTTGAGAAGAGACGGCGCAACAACAATGATGAAGTCAATGCCAATAACTTAGAATGGTTATCAAGTCTGTGGGACTGGTACACCAGCTACCTCTTCCACCCGATTGCTTCTTTTCAGAACTTTCCTGTAGAATCTGATTGGGACGAAGACCCTGACTTATTCTTGGAGCGGTTAGCTTTCCCTGACCTTTGGCTTCACCCTCTGATACCAACTGATTATATAAAAAATTTGCCAATGTGGCGATTTAAATGTCTTGGAGTCCAGTCTGAAGAGGAAATGTCGGAGGGTTCTCAAGATATTGAAAATGACTCAGACAGTGAGAGCACAGACACTTTTAGCAATGAAAAGGAAGTATTTGAAGATAAACAAAGCATAGTTCACAATTCTCCAGGAAGAGCAAGTCACTGTGATGCTGAGGCTTGTTCATGTGCCAATAAATATTGTCAGACCAGCCCATATGAAAGGAAGGGGAGGTCATATGGATCATATAATGCTAATGAAGATATGGAACCTGATTGGTTAGCTTGGCCTGCTGATATGCTGCACTGTACTGAATGTGTAGTTTGCCTAGAGAATTTTGAAAATGGATGTTTGCTAATGGGGTTGCCTTGTGGTCATGTGTTCCATCAGAATTGCATTGTGATGTGGTTGGCTGGGGGCCGACACTGTTGCCCTGTTTGCCGGTGGCCTTCTTATAAAAAAAAGCAGCCATATGCACAACATCAGCCCTTGTCAAATGATGTCCCATCTTAACCATGTGCAATTTGTCCTTTATAAGCTTTGAGTATCTTACAGCTTGCCTTTTTAATGTTAGTCACAATGTTTTTGTGGTTTGAAGTTTAGTTTAATGTTAGTGCAGTGACAGGAAATACACATTATGCTAATGTTGATAATTACTTGGTTGCCTTGTGTGTCAATTGAATGCATACTTAATTGTAAAAATTTTTATTTACAACATTGGAAATTCAGAAGTTAATGTTTTTTGTAAGCACAAAAGAAGTATGATAGAAATTTATCCTAGCAAGACTTTACGAGGTAGGATCAAATTCTAATGGAATTGAGGCAGTTTCTAATCCTAAATGTTTCCTCCCTTTTTACAATCTCTGTCCAGCACCTCTTGGTTAAATAATGTATGCTCTGAGACATGAAATTAAAACAGACCTATGAAATAAATTATTTTAAAACCAGAAGATTACAGTTTTTCCAATGTTAAATTGTTTTTGATGAGGTGACTGAATGCTATAGGTGTTTTGCTGGTTTGTTAATTTCACAGGTAAGTCAAATGGAATCCTTGACTCATGAGGAAAAACAAAAAGATAAATTATGTTGCTTATACTAGCCAGAGGTGACATTAGTCAGCCTCTTAGCTTGGTTAGCGTTGATGGGAAGGAATTTCATGGTGGGCTCTTTTTTTTAAGTATTAAGTCGTTCATGAGTAGTATATTAATCTAAGTAAAATCAACTATACCATATTAGCCACATGTTGATTACTTATGTTTTTCCTAACTTTGATTTTGAAAAATTAAAAAACTACAGAAAAATTGGAAGCAGTACAGTGAACATCCATTTCTCTAATTCACCAAGTGTTGATATTTTGTTACCTTTGCTTTATCTTCTCTATGTGTATATTTATCTTTTTTCTTTTCTCTGGTTTGTTTTTTGTTTGTTGCTGATCCCTTTGAAAATAAATTTTAGTCACCCTGATTCTTCTTTACCACTGAATATATCACCATGTATCTCCTAAGAACAAGAACTTCTTTTTACATAACCACCATACCATTATCACACCCAAGAAATTTATTAACATTGACTCAGTAATATTTAATATCCAATCCCTACTTCCCACTTGCTTCCAAAATATCCTCTATATGTTTTCATTTTTTTTTTATTGTGAACCTCAGGCAAGGTTCATGCATTGGGTTTGGGCTTCTTCTTTTCATCCTTCTCTCTAAAAGCAGTTCCCTGCCTTTTTTTTTTTTTTTAAGTCTTTCCTGATAAATTTTTGAAGAGTACAGGCTAGTTGGCTTATAGAATGTTCTACATTCTGGATTTGTCTGTTTCCTCATGATTAGATTTAAATTAATATTGCCTGGGTGGTATCTACCTCCCGTTTGTATGACATCAGAAGACATTTTGTATCAGTTTGTCCCATCATTGGTGAAGCTAAATTTGGTTAAAGTAATATCTTTCCATTGTAAGATACTTTTTTTTTTTTTTTTTTTTAAAGATTTCATTCATTTATTTGAGAGAGAGAGAGTGAGAGACAGAGAGCATGAGAGGGGGGAGGGTCAGAGGGAGAAGCAGACTCCCTACCGAGCAGGGAGCCAGATGCGGGACTCGATCCCGGGACTCCAGGATCATGGCCTGAGCCGAAGGCAGTCGCTTAACCAACTGAGCCACCCAGGCACCCAAGATACTTTTTCACTTAAGAGGGAACCTGTGAGGCTATGTGAATATCCAATTTTTAAAAAAATTTTTATTCCAGTATAGTTAACATTCAGTGTTATGTTAGTAACCCAATGGTTTTAACATCCACTGATGATTATTAGTCTAAATCAGTTATTAAATAGGAGTTGTACCATGGTGATTTTCTTCTTCTTTTTTTTTTTAAGAATGGTTGATTTATTAGAGACTGAGCGTGGGGGCAGGGATGGGGTGGGGTCAGTAGGGGCAGAGGGGGAGAGAGAGAGAGAATCTCAAGCAGACTCCCTGCTGAGCGTGGAGCCTGACTCAGGGCTCAGTCCCACGACCCTGAGATCATGACCTAAGCTGAAATCAAGAGTCAGATGCTCAACCGACTGAGCCACCCAGGCGCCCCATAACGTGGGGATTCTCTAATTGCATCCTTCATTCTACATTTTTTAGCTGGCATTTGTGTGTGTGTGTGTGAAGAACAGCTATTTTTCCATTTTTCTTTCTCACATACTTTGAATATTACTGGACTTACTGTCTTTTTATATTCAATGTGTTAAAATTCATTATTTTTGATTTCTGAATCCCAAATTTGGTAAGTGGGAGCCCCTCTAGGCTCTTCTGTGCTATTGATATATCCCTTTCAATCTTTTTTTTTTTTTTAAAGATTTTATTTATTTGACAGAGAGAGATACAGCGAGAGAGGGAACACAAGCAGCGGGAGTGGGAGAGGGAGAAGCAGGCTTCCCGCGGAGCAGGGAGCCCGATGCGGGGCTCGATCCCAGGACCCTGGGACCATGACCTGAGCCGAAGGCAGACGCTTAACGACTGAGCCACCCAGGCGCCCCTATCCCTTTCAATCTTGAAGTGCTTGCTTTTTGACACAAGGTGTCCCAAGCTCACTTTATATTTTCTCTGGCCCAGCACTGTGATCAGGTCTGAGTTTCATGGTGCACTTTTAAAATCTTTTCTTGACTGCCCCCCCCAAATGGTAAGAAAATATAATTTTCTTACTCTGAATTACTGCTGGGTTACTAGCAGAAACTTTTTTTGTTTGTTTGTTTCATGGTAGACGGAGCCTCATTTTCATACATTAATGAAAATATTAAGGACCAGCCATTAATATTTGGGAGCTCTTTTAAATTTTTAAATAAAAATGCAAACACTGCTCCTTGTGCTTTTAATTTTCTTTTGAAAAAAGGTAATCATGTCCTAGAGTTCTGCCGTTGGTTCACTGCTCTTTCATGTTTTCAGTGGATGTCCCCAGTCTACATGGCCAAAGTCCCCTTCCCACGTCTCCAGTTTTATATTCAGCCATCTGCTGAACAGCTTCTCCTGGGTGCATTTCAGTACTTAGTAAAACAGCTTTTCATTTTCTCCCCTACCCCCAGTCCTCTTAGGGTCCTGATTTCAGTCAATGGGTCATAGACCCATAATATTGTCCCATTATGAAATTACACAAAAGTATAGACATTTTAAAAGACAATTAAAATTTCTCCATCCTGGGGCGCACACGTCACACATTGGAGACTACTACCCTAGAAGATAAACCACAATCTCCTTACAACCAGCTTTCAAGGCCCTTCATAATCTTCCTGGTTGACTTCTTAGAGACATCATCACACTCTGGACTGCTTATCTCTCCAGGCCCATGCTCTGGTTTTTCTCAGTTTGGTGCTTTGCTCTCACCTCTACCTAGTGTTCTCATCCCTTCTCTGGTTTGTCTGGCTAGATCCCACCTCATCCAGAAATTCTACACCCTCCTACCCATCTTTTCCTTCCCCACCAGGCTTATAAAGAGACAAAGATATCTACACTGAAAGCTCAGGCAGCTGTCATCTTACTCAAGTGATCAAACTTAGTATCACCAACAATGGAGCAGATTGATACGTGCCCTTCTTCTAATCTTAGTGGTATCTTGCCCTTTCTTGGTACATGCCCTTCTTACATTCCACTGATACCTTGCACACGTCTGTCATACTTAACTGCATTGTCTTGAAACCATGCATGTGCGTCTTTTGGGTGAACTACTTTAAGGGAGCACCTGTGCACTAATCTAAATATCCACAGTGCAGGGCATAAAATAGATACACATTGTGAATGTTAGACACATAGTAAAAATAATACAATGAGGGGCACCTGGGTGGCTCAGTCGGTTGAGCAACTGCCTTCGGCTCAGGTCATGATCCTGGAGTCCCAGAATCGAGTCCCACATCGGGCTCCCTGCTCGGCAGGGAGCCTGCTTCTCCCTCTGACCCTCCCCCCTCTCATGCTGTTTCTCTCTCACTCGCTCTCTAATAAATAAATAAATAAAATCTTTAAAAAAATAATAATAATATAATGAAATTGGGGAGGAAATAATTGCCAGAGGGTCAGGTCTCCAGGGAAGCTTGACTCATCCCTTAACTGTTAAGCATAGCAAATAATGCTTTTGTCAGATTTTCCTGGAGGTGGAGAATTGAAGGAAATATTCAAGGTTGACAGACTCTAAACTTGAACTGTGTTTAAAAAGAAAGTTCGAATTCGTAGAGCAACCTATTGAATTTAATGAACTAAATTTTCCAAGTGTGTGGGCTTTGTAGTTACTGAACGCTGGTTAACTGTAATAGTAGGATACCTGATTGTGTTCTGTTCAAAAGTTTTTCTACAGTCTTCTCTCATGTTTTTGTGTAAGTCTTTCTTTAAGGATAAGAGATCCCTGAGGGCAGGAGTAATGCTATAACCTACTGTTATATCCTTAACATATTAGACCCAGAGTCAACATTCAGTAAGTAATTATTGGCTTGAATTTTAAAAATCTATTTTAATTTTGCCCTTTACCAAACTTTTTACCACCCATCTAGTGTAGGTAGAAAAGATAAATTATATTTTTAGTACCCATTAGTACTGACAAAGACCTCGGTATTTATGGCCTGCTCCAAGACAAAAATATTATTATTATTATTATTATTTTATTATTATTTTTGTGTGTGTAGTCCCAGACCTCTTTTCATCTCCAGATTATTTGGGAGCCTAGAAGATTATTCATGTAGTCTTTCTCTTTGCTCCCACATTTTTCCCCTTGACCATTTTATTATTACTTAAAACTATTCAAGGGACAGGGGCGCCTGGGTGGCTCAGTCGTTAGGCATCTGCCTTCGGCTCAGGTCATGATCCCAGAGTCCTGAGATCAAGCCCCTCATCGGGCTCCCTGCTCAGCAGGAAGCCTGCTTCTCCCTCTCCTACTCCCGCTGCTTCTGTTCCCTCTCTCGCTGTGTCTCTCTCTGTCAAATAAGTAAATAAAATCTTTAAAAAAAAAAAAAAACTATCCAAGGGACAAAAGGTAGCAGAAGTGTTGGGTCCTTTTTGCTATTGGATTTGATTAAAATTTAGAGAAGAAAGAATGGAAATTTAATTGTTAAAATGACATTTTGAATCATCTTTTAATCATTCTATTCTTGTTCTTGTTGCCAAAATTTAAGTATACTGATTAATGTTCAATTTAGGCAATCTCTTTGCTTAATTTTTTGTGCCATCTTCTCACCCAAAGTTTTTATTGATTCGTATATAATAAATCATCCCTGTGCAACAGGTGGACAAGAAGGAATCCCCACTTAATAGGTGATCGAAATTCAGGACAACCAAGGTAGTTAAAGATATGACTAGGACACAGCTTCCAAATCTGAACGTCTTCAGGGCCCAGTGAAACAGGCTTAAGGAGGAGTGGTGGGGGTAACAGTGTGTTTGCTCCACCTAAACGTACCCAAATATTTTCTTAAAAGATGACGTCAGCAAGTCAAAGCTGTGGTGGATTCTTTAAAACCTCTGGATAAGATTCTATCTTGTTCAAGTCTCTCTCTACCATATTTTCACTTAGAAATAAGTGCATTTGTGGAAAAGACAATAGGAATAGTCTTTTGTCAAAATTACATTATCCTTTATGCTGATGCTAAATGGTGTACTTGTTACTGTCAAGTTCTCTTAGTTTATGTGATGATGGAATGATAGGTTCTTTATATTATATGCTGAACAAATGGTGCTTGAATATTCTCATTTATAGTCTGTTTTAAAACATACTCTTAGAGGGCGCCTGGGTGGCTCAGTTGGTTAAGCGACTGCCTTCGGCTCAGGTCATGATCCTGGAGTCCCGGGATCGAGTCCCGCATCGGGCTCCCTGCTCAGCAGGGGGTCTGCTTCTCCCTCTGCCCTCTTCCCTCTCATGCTCTCTGTCTCTCATTCTCTCTCTCTCAAATAAATAAATAAAATCTTTAAAAAATAATAAAAAAATAAAACATACTCTTAGAATTGACAATACCTAACTGAATTTATAACATATTTACCTAATAAGAACAAAAATAAGCTTAAAAGTAGAGAGGCACCCAACAGATGTCAAAGGTCAGGTACTACCTGAGGGTTTTCTTTTTTTGTTTGTTTCTTTTTTAATTTATTTTTTCCAACTTTATTGAGATAAAATTGACATATAATATTGTGTAAGTTTAAGGTATACAATGTGTTGACTTGATAGATATATATTGCAGTTTGATGACCATGGTAGCATTAGCTAATACCTCCATCACATCACATGATTTGTAATAACATTTAAGATCCACTCTCTTAGCAACTTTCAAGTAAATAAATACAATATTTTAACTATAATCACAATGCTGTGCATTAGATACCCAAAACTTACTCATCTTCTCACTGGAAGTTTATACTCTTTGACAAACATCTTCCCATTTCCCCCACCCTCCAGTCCCTGGTAACCACCGTTCTACTTTCTGTTTCTATGAGTTTGGCTTTTTTGTTCTTTTTTTTTTTTTGTAGATTCCACATATAAGTGATATCGTATAGTTTTTGTCTTTGTCTAACTTACTTACCATAATGCCCTCCAGACCCATCCATGTTGTCAATGATGGCAAGATTTCCTTGTTTCTTGTGGCTGAATAATATTCCATTGCATATATGTGGTATATACAATGTGGTGGTACAAATACAGTGGAATATATACCATATTTTTATCCATATATCTGTTGATGGACACTTAGTGTTTTCTTATAAGCATCTACTGAATGAATGAAGAATCACACAGATGCTTACTCAGAATTTATTCTTACTTTACAAAGAACTTGAATGAGCTTGGTGATTTAGCTTCCCAATCTATAGAATAGAAACTACACAGAGAGTTTGAAGTAAGAGGTAGACCCTATTAGAGGCAGGGCAGGCAAAGAAGTCATAGTTACAGTAGTTTGACAGTTAGAGGTAAAAGGTATTAAGAAAAAAAAAAAAGACCCAAACACAAAACAGTAGTTTGTGGCCAGTAAGTACAGTGTCTCCTGAGAGAATATCACTATCTTACCAAACGATTTTGTGTTCGTCCAGAAAAACATTTTACCACTGCCATTTGCACAAGAAGTCAGAAAAATTCATTTTTTTATATTCAAAATAGTTTTAAAACTATTAAATTTTAAAATGTTCTGAAACCTTAAAATGTTTCAACAAAGTAAAAAGTTTCTGTTTCCTGGAAAACCCATTTAGGGAGATGGGGTGGCAAAGACAGAAATCTTGTTCCTTGCCTCCCTTATAAAAGGTTAACTCCTGGCAGTCTCACCAATTATCCATAACATGCTGCCAGTTGTAGAATAGAAAGATGATGTTCATGTACAATGTATATTTAGTCACCCTCACTACTGTTGGTAAAATTCTATGAGCTCTTCTCATTTGGGAATGTACTTTGAGACCATCATATATTTGTTGATAAAGCAGGGTCTGGTGATATATTTCCACATGGGTAACTTATTTGGGGTTTTATGAAGTCCTTTCACAAAAACAAAGTAGTTGGGTTTCAGACCAGCAAAACAGAAGTTAGAATTCTGGTATTTTCAGGGCTGCTTTTGTCTTTATTGTTTAAATGCTCCCCATTTAGTTTTACTTAATTCCTGAGTCAAGTGGCTAAAACAGTAGGTTTCTGGAACAAAATGCCTCAAGCTGACTCCCAGCTTTGTTGCCAGAGGCTTGGGTAAGAGACCCCTCTTGCCAAACACAGCAATATTTTGGGCTTTTAAAGCAGTATTGTTCAAATTATTTGTTAGTATCAACATGGTGGACTGTGACCAAACTTGATGTATATTGCTTTGCTTTAAAAGCACTTTATCTTGCCTGATGAGAAGGAAAAAAGAAAGAAGTGTGTCATTCTTAACAGTTTTCCTGTTTGTTTGTTTGTTTTCCTGTTTAAAATAATAGAATCTGAGTGTCAGAAGCAAATGTGTTTTGTCCAATCTTCTGCCTTAATTTAGGTTGTGGATGTCCCTGTCATGAATAAATTGGCACACTCATCATCTAACAAAAGGCATGCTACATTTGCAAAAACCTACAAACAGTCCACCTGCCAGGATTCACAGAAAATCATGCAGTTACCTGGCAATATAGCCATAACAGGTGCTGAATGCCCAGATTTGGATACATCCCACGTCACCATGGGAAGGAGAATGAAATTAGGAGTTCATCTGTTAAAAAAAAGCTAGTTCTAATATAACCTCACTCTGAAATATAATATGATATCTACATCTATTCATCAAAATGGCACATATTTAACCACGATTTTTATTTAGAGAGAAACCTGTGAACTGTAAGGTATTAAAGCCCAGCCTCATGAGTTCAGCGACCAACTCATCCAGTTACCCTGAATTATCTCCAAAACAGGGAACAGGGGAGACATGAGATCAGCTTTCTTCTACTTCCACTGAGCATATTCTCTGCTGTTACTGAATCAGGGCAGATCTACACAGACTACTGTATTTTCATGACTGGGGAATGGTTGAGAGGTAAAAGACCGCTTACGGCATAATATGCACCAGACTGGGTTATATAGAAATTGGAGAAAGGACCCGTCATTTCAGAGTTTTCTGACAGCTAAAAAAGACTACAGGAATTAATTCAGTTATATTCCTTTAATGCTAAGGAGGAATATATGTAATTAACCCATTCTGGGAAAATACATGCATTTTATTTAGAATCTGGTAACCAGACCTAGAGTTTATTCAAACAGCTTGGAGTTCTTGGTCCAGGAGAATGTGGTGTTAGCTATAAGATGCTTGTTTATCTGAGAATTAGTACATAGTTTGAGTGCGGACTAGTGTTTCTGAAATAATATTCCCAAATGGTGAACCATAGGTAGAAATCAAAAAAGGCTTTTGATGCCTCATAACTTTATTGATTAACTAAAAAAGGGAGAAGTAGGACAAGAGAAGGATGGAACAAATGGACAGTACCTTCTCCATCTATTCCTTCTTTAACCACTTCCAGTCATTCAGGGAAAATACATTCTTTTCTCCATTTAGTTAAAGTTTTTACTGAGAGGCAATACATCTCCATAAAAGTATATAAATATTAAATGTGCAGGTTATTAATTTCTCATAAACTCAACGCTCACATAACCCATCACCCATATCAAGAAACAGAGTAACTGTCACATCCTAGAAACCTCCTCTGGTTTCCTCCTTGTCACGACTTTCACCATCCTTCCCAAATTTAATCTCTATGACAACTTCTTAAATCCTGGGGTAGTTTTGCTTATTCTTGAATGATATGTGAATGGAATCCTGTAGTATGTTGTATTTTGTGTATAGCTTCTTTCATTTAAAATTGTATTTGTGTCATCTCTTATGTACAGCAGTACTTTGTTCATTTTCATTACTGCATAGTGTTCTATCATCTGAACATACCACAGTTTATCCATTCTATCAAAATAGACATCTAGCTTGTGCTCGCTTCGGCAGCACATATACTAAAGTAGACATTTAGCTTATTTCCGGTTTCTGACCATTGCAAATAGTACCACTATGAGCATTCTTGTATGTGACTTCGGTTCACATTTTTGTTGAGGGTAGAATTTCTGAATTAGTATGCCTGTGTTCAGTTTTGGTAGACACTGGCAGTTTCCTATAGTTGTATCAATTTGTATCCTCCCCAGCAGTAGCAGTATATGAGAGTCCCAGTTGTTCTACATTCTTGCTAAAATTTGACGTTATAATTTTTTTCATTTCTGAAATTCTGGTGGGTGTATAGAGATATTTCTTTGTGATTTTAATTTGTCTTTCTCCAACAACTAATGAGGCTGAGACCCTTGTCCTATGTTTACTGGCCATTTGAATTACCTCTTTTGTGAAATCTTTTGCCCATTTTTCTATTGGGCTGCTGTTTGTCTTTTTTTGTTGAATTATAGGAGTTCCTCATATATTCTGGATATAAGTCCTTTGTCAAATATATGTATTGCAGATATTTTCTCTCAGTCTGTGTCTTTCCTTTTGGGAAGAAGAGAGGGATTTTTTTAAACTGTTGTGTTTTTTTTTTAGGACTTTATTTATTTATTTGAGAGAGAGCAAGTGCATGAGCAGGGAGGAGGGGCAGAGGGAGAGGGAGAAGCAGGCTCCCTGCTAAGCAGGGTTGCAGGGCTCGATCCCAGGACCCTGAGATCATGACCTGAGCCAAAGGCAGACGCTTAACCAACTGAGCTACCCAGGTGCCCATAAACCATTTTTTTCCTCAGAAAATTTTAATCCCAGGGGTGCCTGGGTGGCTCGGTTAGACATCCAACTCTTGGTCTCAGCTCAGATCTTGATCTTGGGTTTGTGAGTTCAAGCCCCGTGTTGGGCTTCATGCGGGGCATGGAGCCTACTAAAAAAAAAAATTTTTAAATCACATGCAAAAGTGGAGAGATTCATACAATGAATTCCCATGTAGCCAATTTCAACAAGTCTCAACTCCTGGCCAATCAATTTCAGCTATTATCCCCAATAAAATCACTCTCTTGCATTGCCCTAATCTCTCCTTTTGTTTCATTATTAACCTTTTAGGCCTTTATTTCTTTATTCAACATTCATTTGTTTATTATGCACATATATTTGGATTAGTTCCAGTTGAATTTTTTTTAAAGATTCTATTTATTTGAGAGAGCACGAGCAAGCACGGTGGCGGTGGGAGGGTGGTGCAAAGGGAGAGGGACACGCCAATTCCACGCTGAGCATGGAGCCCCACGAGGGGCTCGATCCCACAACTCCGAAATCATGACCTGAGCAGAAATCACGAGTCTGGGACTTAACTGTCTGAGCCACCCACACACCCCCAGTTGAATTAATAATTAATGAATGCATTTTGTGCTTATAGTACCTGTGCTTTCTGCCTACGGTGACTTTATTGACCACTCCCTCCTTGAAATTCCTTTCCCTCAGTTTGGGAACTACTGAAGTAGTTCTTTAGTACTACTCTACCGGGTTTTCCTCCTACTTCTTTGATCCTTTTTAAAAAATAATTTCCTTCCTGGGATCTTCCTCCCTTGCTTTTTCAGAGTTATTGTTCCTCTAGAGTTCTGTTCCAGTTCTCAATTCATTTGGGTGATTTCATCAATACTCATGTCCTTGACTCCTACTTATATGCTGATGGCTTCTGAATCCACATCTCCAGTTCAGAACACTCTATTCAATACCAGGTCCCTTTATAGAGCTATCTGCTGGGCATTTCACTTGGATGACCCATAAGCATCCATGGTAGACTTGCTGGCTATTGTTCTCCCCCTACCCTGCTATCTATTCTCCCATTCTTCTGTTACACTAGAATTTTAGCTGAATAAAGTCCCAGCTATCAACCATATTTCTCAGCCCACATTGTAGTTAGGCGTGACCAATTGACTAAATCTTGACAGTACGATATAAGCAAAAGTGATACGTGCCACTTTGGGATCTTGACTTAAAACATTGGGTATATGTGTTATCACTTTCTCTTCTCTACTTCCAACCTGCCAGATAATGGTGATAACTTAGAAGTTGGGTGAAATGAGTGCACAGAAATGCCTTACCAGCCTGGGTCCCTGAATGACCTCAAACAGAGCTACCTGGCTATGGAGATTACTAGACTCTTCCACAAAACAAACTTCCATTTAACTTAAGTCATTGCATTTTGAGGCCTCTCTATGATAGCAGATTAACCTTTAACTATGACAACATGTCAATCACATCGTATCCAAAATTTGCTGATTATCCTTTCACCTAAATATCCTATGTCTATAGGTCCATTACGAATAAAAGCTCCTGCAGTTACCTAGTCAGTGTTCCTGTCTCAACCAGTTTTCCTAAATGCAGTTCCTACTACTTCTTAAAATAACTCTGGATTTCTACTTCTGACCATGATGGAGTAACTGGTACTGGACTAGTCTTCTTGCCATAACTATAAGTCCAGACAAAAATACATGAGCAATTATTTTCAGGAAGTGGACAACAGGCAATATAAGGCTGAGATTGCTGAGAGGAGGGAAACTGACAGGGAAAAACCCCATGATTACTCAGCTCTCTGCCTAGGCAATTTCTTGACTGCAGTACACAGAATTCAAGTCCAAACAAAGCACAGTGAGAAGTTCCACTGAGATTCAACTATGATGTTGTATGTATTTACAGTTCATTTTTTGTAGTGCTGTATTAATTAGTATATTATTATATGAATATATCATAATTTATATATTCATTTGATTGCTGATGGACATTTGTTTCCAGTTTTTGCCATTATGAATAAAGCTGCTTTGAATATTATACATGTCTTTTAATGGACAAACACTTATGTTGAGTATATAATAAAGGATGGAATTGTTATATCATAAAGTTAACACATATAGTTAGCTTTAGTAGCTACTGCTGAAGAATTTTCCAAACTAGTTGTAACAACGTATACTCTAACCAGCAGTATATGAGTCCCCATATTTTTTTCCAGCACTTGATATTGTCAGTGCTTTTAATATTAACCATTCTTGTGGGGATGTAGTAGTATTTACTTAATGGTTTTAATTTTTATCTCTCCAATGAATCATGAAGTGGATCATCTTTTCATATTCTCAATAGCAATTTGAAGGTTCTCTCTTGTGAAGTGTCTATTCAGGTATTTTGCTCATTAAAAAATTGGGGTGGGCCTATTGTTATTAATACGAAAAAGTCCTTTATATATACTATATATGAGTGTTTTTATTTTGAAAATATAAAGCAGTTTTTGGTTTCCCTTTTCACCCTCATCTTTTAATGAATAAAAGTTCTTAATGTTAAAGAAGTCCAATTTAATGATTGTTTTATAGCTGTTTAAAATTTGTGTTCTGTTTAAGTCATCTTTGCCTACCCCAAAGTTGTGAAGATATTTTCCTATGTTTTGTTCTAGCAGCTTTGCTTTTTTACCTATCATATTTTAAAGATTTTTTTTTTTTTTTAATTTGAGAGAGAGAATGAGACAGAGAGCATGAGAGAGGGGAGGGTCAGAGGGAGAAGCAGACTCCCCACTGAGCAGGGAGCCCGATGCGGGACTCGATCCTGGGACTCCAGGATCATGACCCGAGCCGAAGGCAGCCGCTTAACCGGCTGAGCCACCCAGGCGCCCCTACCTAGCATATTTTAGTCTATGCTCCATCTCAAATGAATTTAGTGTGAGGTAGGGATCAAAGTTCTTTTTTTTTTCTTATGGGTATCTAAATTGACCTTGTGGAATTTAATGGAAAGAATATCATTTTCTCCACTGAATTGTGGTGGTATTTGTTATAAACCAGGTTCTGCTACTGGGTTCTCTATTCTGTTCCATTAGTCTCTATAATAAT
Organism: Neomonachus schauinslandi; assembly: GCF_002201575.2. NCBI lineage: Eukaryota > Metazoa > Chordata > Mammalia > Carnivora > Phocidae > Neomonachus > Neomonachus schauinslandi. Next base: position 38,445,886 of record NC_058412.1, read on the forward strand.
TTCACACCAACACCACACAACATTAGTTATTAGAATTTTATAATACTGTTGATATCAGGTAGCATAAATCTTCAAATGTTAGTATTTTGCATTTCCAAATAAAATTTTCAAATTAGCTTATCAAAATTCACCTCAGAAAACCCTTCTAGGTGTTGGGATTGCATTAAATCTATAGGTCACTTTGGCGGTGAATTGATGTCTTTACAGTACTGAGTTCCATTTCATGAATATGGTATATCTCTCCATTTATTTAGATATTCTTTAATTTCTATAAGCAGTGTTTTGTAGTTGTCTATAAAGGAGTTTTGTATATTTTCATTCAATTTATTCCTAATTGATTGACTTTTATGACATTATCAATAATAGTGTCATTTTATTTATTTTATTTTAAGTTTATTTATTTTATTTTTAAGTTTTTATTTAAATTCCAGTTAGTTAACATACAGTATATTAGCTTCAGGTGTATAATTTAGTGATTCAACACTTACATACAACACCTGGTGCTCATCACAAGTGCACTCCTTAATCCCCATCACCTATTTAACCCAACCCCCCACTGACCTCCCCTCCGGTAACCATCAGTGTGCTCTCCATAGTTAAGAGTTGGTTTGCCTCTCTCTCTTTTTTTTTCCCTATGCTCATTTGTTTTTCTTAAATTCCACATGTGAATGAAGTCATATGGTATTTGTCTTTTTCTGACTTACTTCATTTAGCATAATACTCTCTTGCTCCATCCACATCATTGTGAATGGCAAGATTTCATTCTTTTTTATGGCTAAGTAATATTCCATTGTATTTATATACCACATCTTCTTTATCCATTCATCAGTCAATGGACATTTAGGCTCTTTCCGTAATTTGGCTATTGTAGATAATGCTGCTATAAACATTGGGGTGCATGTATCCCTTTGAATTGGTATTTCTGTATTCTTTGGGTAAATACCTAGTAGTGCAATTACTGGATTGTAGGGTAGTTCTATTTTTAACTTTTCAAGGAGACTCCACATTGTTTTCCAGAATGGCTGCACCAGTTTGCATTCCCACCAACAGTGCAGGAAGGTTCTCCTTTCTCCACATCCTCACCAACATCTGCTGCTTCTTGTGTTGTTGACTTTAGACATTCTGACAGGTGTGAGGTGATATCTAATTGTAGTTTTGATTTGTATTTTCCTGATGAGTGATGTTGAGCATCTTTTCATGTGTCTGTTAACCATCTGTATGTCTTCTTTGGAAAAATGTTTATTCATGTCTTCTGCCCATTTTTTAACTGGATTATTTACTTTTTAGGTGTTGAGTTTTATGACTTTATATATTTTGAATACTAACCCTTTATCAGATATATCATTTGAAAATATCTTCTCCCATTCTGTAGGTTGCCTTTTAGTTTTGTTGATTCTTTCCTTTGCTGTGCAGAAGCTTTTTTTTTTTTTTAGATTTTATTTATTCATTTGAGAGAGAGAGACAGAGACAGAGCACAAGCAGGGGGTGAGGCAGAGGGACAGGGAGAAGCAGACTCCCCGCTGAGCTGGGAGCACAACATGGAGCTCAATCCCAGGACTTGGAGATCATGACCTGAGCTGAAGACAGATGCTTAACCCTCTGAGCCACCCAGGTGCCCCTGTGCATAAGCTTTTTATTTTGATGTAATCTCAACAGTTTATTTTTGTTTTTGTTTTCCTTGCTCCGGGAGACGTATCTAGTAAGAAATTGCTATGGCCAACAACTTCTATTTTTTAGTTGTTGATTGTATATAGAAAGAATGTGTTTTTGTAGATAGCTTTTTTTAAGCAAGAATTGTGTTAAACCTGTATGTGTATATGCAGAACACTGATATTTTCACTATGTTGGGTTTCCAATCTGTGAACATTGTATGCGTCTCCATTTTATTTAGATCTTTGATTCTTTCATGATTCTGTCAGTGTTATGTAATTTTCAGCATGCAAGTCCTATACATGTTTTGTTAGATTTATACCTAAGTATTTCATTTTTTGAGTGATTGTAAAGGGCATTGTATTTTTAATTTTGGTGTCCACATGTTCATTGCTATATATATAGAAATATCATGTAAAATATTTTTTGTACATTTGTCTTTTATTCTGTGACCTTACTGAAATCACTTTCAGTTCTAGGAGGTTTTTGGTAGATTTCTCAAAATTTCTACATAGATAATTATGTCATCTGTAAATAACAATTTAATTTCTTCCTTTCTGATTTGTATGTCTCTTATTTCCTTTTCTTATCTTATTGCAGTGGGTAAAACTTTCAGCACTAAGTTGAGTAAGAGTGGTGAAAGTGGATATCACAGAGGTTGCTGCCTGTGTTCTCCTTTAGGATTTTGATGAACTCCTGTCTCACATTTAGGTCTTTCAACCATTTTGAGTCTATTTTTGTGTGTGGTGTAAGGAAATGGTCCAGTTTCATTCTTCTGCATGTGGCTGTCCAATTTTCCCAACACCATTTGTTGAAGAGACTGTCTTTTTTCCATTGGACATTCTTTCCTACTTTGTCGAAGATGAGTTGACCATAGAGTTGAGGGTCCATTTCTGGGCTCTCTATTCTGTTCCATTGATCTATGTGTCTGTTTTTGTGCCAGTACCATACTGTCTTGATGATTACAGCTTTGTATAACCTCTTCGACCTCAGCTGCAACAACTTCTTCCTAGAAACATCACCAAAGGCAAGGGAAGAAAGGGCAAAAATGAACTATTGGGACTTCATCAAGATAAAAAGCTTTTGCACAGCAAAAAAAGTCAACAAAACCAAAAGACAACCAACAGAATGGAAGAAGGTATTTGTAAATGACATATCAGATAAAGGGCTAGTATCCAAAATCTATAAAGAACTTACCAAATTCAACACCCAAAGAACAAATGATTCAACCAAGAAATGGGCAGAAGACATGAACAGACATTTTTCCAAAGAAGACATCCAAATGGCCAACAGACACATGAAAAAGTGCTCAACATCGCTCGGCATCAAGGAAATCCAAATCAAAACCTCAATGAGATACCACCTCACACCAGTCAGAAAGGCTAAAATTAACAAGTCAGGAAACGACAGATATTGGCAGGGATGCGGAGAAAGGGGAACCCTCCTACACTGCTGGTGGGAATGCAAGCTGGTGCAGCCACTCTGGAAAACAGTATGGAGGTTCCTCAAAAAGTTGAAAATAGGGCGCCTGGGTGGCTCAGTTGGTTAAGCGACTGCCTTCGGCTCAGGTCATGATCCTGGAGTCCCGGGATCGAGTCCCACATCGAGCTCCCTGCTCAGCGGGGGTCTGCTTCTCCCTCTGACCCTCTTTCCTCTCGTGCTCTCTGTCTCTCATTCTCTCAAATAAATAAATAAAATCTTTAAAAAAAAAAAAAGTTGAAAATAGAGCTACCGTAGGACCCTGCAATTGCACTACTGGGTATTTACCCCAAAGATACAAATGTAGGGATCTGAAGGGGTACGTGCACCCCTATGATTATAGCAGCAATGTCCACAATAGCCAAACTATGGAAAGAGCCAAGATGTCCATCGACAGATGAATGGATAAAGAAGATGTGGTATATATACACACTTCAGCTCAGGTCATGATCTCAGGGTCCTCAGATCGAACCCCATGTCAAGCTCCATGCTCAGCCGGGAGTCTGCTTGTCCCTCTTCCTCTGCCCCTACCCCTGCTCATGCTCTCTCTCTCAAATAAATAAATGAAATCTTTTAAAAAATAAATTTAATGTTAGCTGCAGGGTTTTTTGTAGATGATTTTTATCAAGTTGAGGAACTTCCCTTGTTACTATTTTTTGAGAGTTTATTTATTTATTTAATCACAAATGGATATTGAACTTTATCAAAATTTTTTTCTGCATTGAGTGATATGGTCATGTGATTTTTCTTCTTTAGCCTGTTACATTGGATTATACTGATTAATTTTCAAATATTGAGCCAGTCCCGCATCCTTGGAATAAACCCCTTGGTCATGGTCATTGTGTTTAATTCCTCTTACATATTACTGAATTTTTTTTTTTTTAAGATTTTATTTATTTGACAGAGAGAGATACAGCGAGAGAGGGAACACAAGCAGGGGGCAGTGGGAGAGGGAGAAGCAGGCTTTCCGCTGAGCAGAGAGCCCCATGTGGGGCTTGATCCCAGGACCCCGGGACCATGACCTGAGCGGAAGGCAGACGTTTAATGACTGAGCCACCCAGGCGCCCCACATATTACTGAATTTTCTTTGCTATATTTTGTTAAGAGTTTTTGTGTCTATATTCATGAGGGATATTGGTCCGTAGTTTTCTTATTTTATACTTTTTTTTTTTTGGTCTGGTTTTGGTATTAGTGTAATATTACCTGCATAAAGTGAATTGGGGCATTTGCTCCTCTTTTATTTTCTAGGAGAGATTTGCTATTTTCTAGGAGAGTTTGCCCCTCTTCTATTTTCTAGGAGAGATTTTGTATAGTTGGTGTTAATTGTTCTTTCTTTTTCTCTTTCTTTCTTTCTTTCTCTCTTTCTTTCTTTCTTTCTTCTTTCTTCTTTCTTGTTTCCTTTTTTTAATTGAAGTATAGTTGACACACAATGTTACATTAGTTTCAGGCATACAACATAGTGATTCCACAACTCTATTGATTATCTTATGCTCAACACAAGTGTAGCTACCACCTCTCACCTTACATCACTATTACAGTACCACTGACTATATTCCCTATGCTGTACCTTTCATCCCCATGAATTATTCATTCTACAACTGGAAGCCTGAACCTCCCATTCCCCTTCACCCCTTGGCAACTATCAGTTTGCTCTCTGTGTTTATGCATCAATCTCTGTATTAATTATTCTTTAAACATTTGATAGAATTTTCCAGTTTAACCATCTGAGCCTGAGAACATAGAATGTTTATATTTTATTTTCTGTTTGTTCTCTCTGTTTTCTTTTCCTTTCTTCCTATGGATTACTTGAACATTTTTTAGAATTCCATTTTTACATATCTATAGTGTTTTTTAAAACTGCTTTATTGAAATATAATTCACATATGATTCATTCACTTAAAAATTTTTACAGTACTTACTGCTCACCACAATAAGTGTAGTTACCATTTGTCACTATACAACTTATTACAATATTATTTGCTATATTTCCTATGCTGTACTTTTCATCTCCATATGTACAATTCAATGACTTTTAGTACATTCACAAACTGTGCAACCATCACCATTATATAATTTCAGAACATTTTCATTACCCCAAAAAGAAAGCCCATACATATTAGCAATCACATTCCATTCTGCATTTTTCCCATCTCCTGGAAACCACTAATCTATGTTCTCTCACTATGGATTTGCCAAATCTATGTAAAATTATGTGTCCTTGGATTTGGTTTCTTTCCCTTGGCATAGTGTTTTCAATTTTTCATCCACATTGTAGCATGAATCAGTATTTCATTCCTTTTTATGACCAAATAAGATTTGATTACATGGATAATATATTTTACGTATCTATTTATCAGTTGATGGACATTTAGGTTCATTCTACTTTTTTACTATTATGAATAATGCTGCTATGAATATCTGTGTACAAGTTCTTGTGTGGACATATATTTTCATTTTGATTTGTATGTTTCTAGAGTGGAATTGCTGAATCATATGGTATCATATTTAACTTCTTGAGGAACTGCCCAACTGCCTTCCAAAGTTACTGCATCATTTTACATCCCCACTGTCAGTGTATGATATGAGAGTTCCAGTTCTTTGTATCCTCAGGAACACTTACTGTCTGTCTTTTTTTTATTATAGCCATCAGAGTGTGTGTGAAGTCATCTCATTGTGGTTTTGATTTTCATTTCCCTGATGGCCAATATCTCTATGGTATTTTTTAGTGTACTTCTTTGTATAGTTTTTTAGTGGTTGCTCTAAGTATTACATTATATGTACATGTGGTTGCTCTAAGTATTACATTATATGTACAT